>NW_003852409.1:11627129-11632911 GCF_000181295.1 Otolemur garnettii | reverse complement strand
CCTAATATGCATAGAAGCCAGGATGGTCTATCCTGCTGCCTACAGTGGTTATCCGAAAGCTAAACATTCCCAGCCAAGTCAACAAAGGCCTCAGGTTGCAACACAGGGAAAATCAGAGTAAGAAATACTGTGATAAAAAGAATTTAGTGGGACAGAAGGGAAAAAATACACTGACTATGAGCACTGGGCAAACAAACTGTGCAAAGCCATACAAAGGACACACAAGGGAATCCTTCTCAAGGTTGAACTGGTGACTAGACTAATTTTACCCTCCCTTAGAAACACTGGCATTGATTAGTGAGTGTGACTGTATGGGCTGTTTGGAGCTTTAGTTTTCATTCCAAGAAACTGGCAGCATCTCTCACCACAGATCTCCCAAAATTGATGGATGGTAGCAATTATGTAGAGTTATTTATGTAATGTGTTGTAATAGCAGCACACGTTGGCTGTCACTTTGACCTAGACACCCCCTTGCCCAATTATAAAGAAAGCCCATCACAGAGCTGCCTTCAACATGGGCCCAGGGAAGGAAAATGAAAAAAAAAAAAAAAAAAAAACTCTCCAGCTCCACCCACCACCTCTCAAGGAAATAGAAACTTTGAAAGCCTTAGGCTTAGAGAAAATAATACCCCTTTAATAGGAAGACTTAACAGTATATTACACAATGGTAATTTGGCTTTGTGGTTTATCAGTCCATCTGGGCATATATTCCTGTCCATTCTTATAGCTAACAAAGGTTATTAATTTAAAGATGAAATGCTAGTCTTTCATTCGATGGTTGTTTAATGGCTTTTTGTATTGAGCATAAATCATTGGTCTTGTCTATGGAGAATAAAGGCACAACAGAGCCCTGGTGCAGAGGAAGCAAAATGCCCAGTGTCTTTAAGATGAGAACAGGATAATAACTATAACAATCACGGCTTTCATGCACTGAGCACCAACTGTGTACCAGGCATTGCACCAGGTGCTTCAACACATGATTCCTTATAACCTTCAGATAGGACCATCTCTACCATCTCCATGTCTGTTTTCTTGACTTTTCGCACTAATCTCTTTACCTTTCTTTGAACACTGGAGGTGCTCCTGCCTCAGGCTCTTGCACTGTTTCCTCCACTGGGACCATCCTTTCCCCCAGATAGCCATGTCTGACACTTTTACATCATTCAGGTTTCCATCCAAATGCTGCTGTATCTGGCAGGCCTCCCTGACCACCCCAGGTAAACTAGCAGCATCTTCACCTTGTCCCACTTATTTGTCTTCAGAACACTTGTTATTACTGACAAATTTTATCTATTTGAAATTGACCTGGAATTTGGCAGTGGTGACAATTGCACCTACTGTGATATACTAAAGAACACTGAATTATAGACTTTTGAAAGGTGAATTTTTATAGTATGTGAATTACATTACAATATTGCTGTTTAATAAAATAGAATAAGGTGGGAGGGGCAAGATGGCAGCCGAGTAACAGCTTCCTTGCTACTGGGCATGGTGAGACTAGGGAGAGAAGACTCCAGGCATCTCTGGCTGGTGGGATCTGCCCACAAACACCCCTTTGGGGACACAGGGATTCAGTGAGAGACTTCTGGACCCCATGAGAAGGACAAAGGCAGTGGAGAACTGGCAAGTGGTTGCATGTGTTCATTCAGTCTAATCCTGCCAGCAGCTGTAAGTACAGCAGCAGTGAGATTGCAAACTGGAAAGGCCTTACCTATGAGCTATTTTTGTTGTTGTTGTTTGTTTTTTTGGACTTGGCACTCAGTTGAACTACCTTGGGAGAACTTGGGCAAGAGTGTGGAGGACTTTAATCATTGTCTAGGGCCCCAGACTGAGCCACTGAGCCAGACAGAGCTAATAGTGTTCAGCTGTGGACCAAGCAGAGCCATTGTGGGAGAACTGCCCCATCAAGCTCTGCCTCCAGGGTCACAGAGCAAGGATCAGGCAGGAGACCTTAGGCAAGTAATCTAGTGAGTGAGCAGCCTAAAGGTGGGGACTGAGATGACTTATAGCCTTGACCCTCAGGGGCATAGAGTGAGACCAGTTTTGGCACACTGGGTAAGTAAACAGCCACTTCAGGAGTGATCCCAGCAACAAGTGCTTCCCTGGGAAACCTTCTGCTTAGCCAAGGTTAGCAGTTTAAAGTGACTTTTAAGCGGGCTAAGGAGAGATTTAGGCTCTCTACCCTGCAGGATTTGAGAAATCAGGAGAGGTCTCCATTTTCCATCTCATATAGCCATATAAGCATTGTGATTAACATCTCATAAGCCAGAAGATCACCTGTTGCCAGACAATATTCAGCAAGATACATATACTGCTTTGGTTTTGGTTTCTTTTGTTTTTTAATTTCAACATTTTCCCTGTGAATTTTTCTATTTCTTCTTTCTTTCCTTTCTTCATTTTTCTAGTTTTAATATAATTTTCCATTGTTGCCTTCTTTAACAATTAGAACTTCATTTTTCCTCGTGTTTCTACCCCTATTATTTGGGTTTTCCCCCAATTTTATCCCATAAAGTTTTCTGTTTATTTGTTTGGGTTTGATTTATAGAATTTTTGTCTTTCATCTCTACTTGGTGGAGGTGGGGTACTGTGTCCAAACAGGCTAGCAAAGAGCTTCTGACCTCAAAGGAAACAACCAACTCAGCACCCCCAGAGGTGCTGAGGTTGGGTCAAACCCTACTGTATACCTATATTGCTGCTGTCTCTCTCTTCCTATGCCTCTCTTCTTTTTCTCAATATTCCCTTTTACTCACCCCATCTCCTTTCTCTTTTTTATTTTTTCCCTTCTTGCTCTTCAATCTTCTCATCCTTTTGGTCCTGTACCAAAAAGACTCATCAAAACCCTAGTCCAGAAGCACGGTAACTTAAACAGCAAGAGGAAGTGAAAGAAAAATTAGGACAAGGAAATAGATAAAAGAAAAGGAAGATGAGGAAGAATCAGCATAAAAAATCCTGGCAACATGAAAAACCAATCCAGAACAACCCCCAGAAGATGAGGAAGAATCAGCAGAAAAATCCTGGCAACATGAGAAACCAATCTAGAGCAACCCCCCCAAGGGACCATGAGGTAACTATGGCAGAGGTTCCACCTATAAAGAAATGTTAGAAATGACAAAAAGGGAATTTAGAATACAGATGATGAAAGCAATGAAGTAAATGATGGAAACAATGAAGGAAACTGCTGATAAAGTGGAAAATCACCAAATGGAAATCCAAAAACAGAATCAAGTAAGAGATGAATGATATGAAGAATATAGATAGGATATAGCAGAATGAAAGGAACCGAAGCAGTCAATTAGGGAACTTAAAGATGTGATAGAAAGTATCAACAACAAATTAGACCATGCAGAAGAAAGAATCTCAGAGGTAGAGGACAAAGCTCTTGAGTTAACTCAGATAGTTAAAGAGGCAGAAAAGAAGAGAGAGAAAGCAGAACATTCACTGACAGAATTATGGGACTTTAAGAAGCATTCTAACATACGAGTTATAGTTATCCCAGAAGGAGAAGAAGAATGCCCCAGGGGAATGGAAGCCATACTAGACAATATAAAGGAAAATTTCCCAAATATCACCAAAGATTCTGACACACTTCTTTCAGAGGAATATAGGACCCCAGGTCACCTCAACTCTAACCAAGCTTCTCCAAGACACATTGTGATGAACATGTCCAAAGTCAAGACAAAAGAAAAGATTCTGCAAGCTGCCAGGAGTAAGCGCCAGTTGACCTACAGGGGCAAATCCATCAGGGTGACTGCAGACTTCTGTAATGAAACTTTTCAAGCAAGAAGACAATGGTCATCTACCTTTAATCTACTTAAACAGAACAATTTCCAGCCCAGAATTCTATATCCTGCTAAGTTAAACTTTAAAATTGATAGAGAAATCAAATCATTTACTGATATGCAAACATTGAGGAAATTTGCCACAAGACCAGCTCTACAGGAAATGCTTCAACCTTTTCTACACACTGACCATCACAATGATCAACAGCAAATTAAGAACTCAGAAATTAAAGGACAGAACCTAACTTCCACAATGATGCAAAAGATAAAACTATGCAATGGACTTTCACAAAATAAGATTAATAGAACACTACCACACTTATCAATTATCTCAATAAATGTTAATGGCTTGAATTCCCCACTGGAGAGGCATCGATTCACTGATTGGATTAAAAAACACAAGCCATTCATTTGCTGTCTGCAGGAAACACACTTAGCTTCAAAAGACAAATTAAAACTCCAAGTTAAAGGTTGAAAGACAATTTTTCAGGCAAACAGAATTCAGAAGAATAGAGAAGTTGCAATCTTATTTTCAGATACAAATGGATTTAAAGTGACTAAAGTCAAAAAATACAAAGATGTACACTTCATATTGGTTAAGGGAAAAATACAACAAGAAGACATTTCAATTCCAAATATTTATGCACCCAACTTAAATGCTCTCAGATTCTTGAAACAGACCTTACTCAGTCTGAGCAACATGATATCCTATAACATAATAACAGGGGACTTTAACACTCCTCTTACAGAGCTGGACAGATTCTCTAAACAGAAATTAAACAAAAATATAAGAGACTTAAATGAGACCTTTGAACAACTGTGTTTGATAGACACATATAGAACACTCCATCCCAAAGATAAAGAATATACATTCTTCTCATTGGTCCATGGAACATTCTCCAAAATTGATCATATCCTAGAACACAAACAAACCTCAAAAGAATCAAAAGAATTGAAATTTTACCTTGTATCTTCTCAGACCTCAAGGCATTAAAGGTGGAACTCCACTCCAATAAAAATGGCACACAAAGGCATGAAAATTAAACAACCTTCTACTGAATGACAGTTGGGTGCAGGAAAAAATAAAAGAGGAAATCATTAACTTCCTTGAGTGTGACTACAATGAAGACACAAGCTACCAAAACCTGTGGGATACTGCAAAAGCAGCTCTGAGAGGAAAATTTATCACTTTAGATGCCTACATTAGAAAATCAGAAAGAGAGCACATCAACAAACTCACAAGCCATCTTATGGAATTGGAAAAAGAAGAACAATCTAAGGCTAAACCCAGCAGAAGAAAAGAAATATCCAAAATTATATCAGACATCAATGAAATGAAAACAAAAGAATCATTCAGAAAATTAATGAAACAAGGAGTTGGTTTTTTGAAAAAATAAATAAGATAGATAAACCTTTGGCCAGACTAACTAGAAATAGAAAAGTAAAACCTCAAGTAACCTCAATCAGAAATGATAAAGAGGAAATAAAAACTGATGCCACAGAAATACAGGAGATATCTCTGAATACTACCAGAAACTCTATTCCCAGAAATTTGACAATGTGAAGTAAATGGATCAATATTTGGAATCACACCCTCTCCCTAAACTTGGCCCAGATGAAACAGAGCTCCTGAACAGACCAATTTCAAGCCCTGAGATTAAAGAAACAATAAAACATCTTTCAACAAAAAAATACCCTGGCCTGGATGGCTTCACACCAGAATTCTATCGAACCTTCAAAAAAGAGCTTATTCCCGTACTGCAGAAATTATTCCAAAAAATTGAGGAGGACAAACCTTTCCCAACACGTTCTATGAAGCAAACATCACCCCGATACCAAAACCAGGAAAAGACCCAACTAGAAAGGAGAACTTCAGACCAATTTCACTAATGAATATAGATGCAAAAATCTCAACAAAATCCTAGCCAGTAGATTATAGCTTATCATTTAAAAAGTCATGATCAAGTAGGTTTCATCCCAGGGATGCAAGGCTGGTTTCACAT
>NW_003852409.1:11622301-11625138 GCF_000181295.1 Otolemur garnettii | reverse complement strand
CCCCCCCCCCACCACCACCAAAAATGGTAAAGGAAATACAACTAAAGATGCCATGCATAGACAAATGGCAGCAATGTCAGAAGTTGAATTCAGAATATGGATTACAAATAAGATAAATAAAATTTAAGAAAAGATACAGATTGAATTCCAAAGAGTAGTTCTAAAGTTGTCTCAAGAAATTAATGAATTCAAAGCCCATCTCACCAAAGATATGGACATAATGAGAAAAAAGACAACAGAGATCAAGGAAATGAAAAAGTTAGTTGAGGAGCTCTAACATACAGTAGAATCCCTCAGTAATAGAGTTGACCAAGCAGAAGAAAAGATCTCTGAAACTGAAGACAAAGCTTTTGAATATTCCTTAACACTCAAAGAGGCAGACAAATGGAGAGAAAAAACTGATCAATCCCTGAGAGAGTTGTGGGATCACTCCAAAAGATCAAACATTTGTCTTATAGTAATTCCCAAAGGAGAAGAGGATGGTCTTAAAGGTACAGATGCTCTACTCCAAGAGATTTTGGAGGAAAATTCCCCAAGCATTGCAAGAGATACAGAATGTCAGATAGCAGACAGTTTCAGAACCCCAGCAAGACTCAATCCAAATAAGGCATCTCCTAGACACATTGTGATTAACTTTGCCAAAGTTAAGACAAAGGAGAAAAATCTGCAAGCAGTCAGACATAGAAAAGCATCACCTACAAAGGGAGAAATATCAGAATGATTGCAGATCTCTCAGATGAAACATTTCAAGCCAGAAGAAGATGGTCATCAACCTTTAGTCTCCTGAAACAAAACAACTTCCAGCCCATGATCGTGTATCCAGCTAAACTGAGTTTCATTTGTGACAGAGAAATCAAATATTTTAATGACATTGACATGTGGAAAAAATTTGCCATAACTAAACTGGCTCTCCAGGATATTCTCAGACCCATCCTCCACAATGCTCTACCTCCAAAGTAAACTCACCCAGAAATTTTTTGAACAAAAACCAACTTCCAGAGGAGAGTGATTGGAGGGATCATCTCTATGGTTTATCACAAGGGTACAAGTGAATCTTTCTAAAAGTAGAACACAATAACTAAGAAAATGACATAAAGGCTATGTTAACCAGGTGATGAAAATATTTCAAATTGTATATGAAAACACCACACTGTGCCCCATGATTGTATTAATGTACACAGCTATCATTTAATTAAAAAAGAGAGAGAGAGACTTTACCTCCTTCATGTTTACATGGAGGGAGCTGGAAAATATTCTTTTTAGCAAAGTATCTCAAGAATGGAAGAAAAAGTATTCAAGGTACTCAACCCTATTATGAAACTAATTTTTAGCTATCATAGGAAAGCTATAACCCAATTTTAGCCTAAGAATACCAGGAAAAGGGAAAGAGAGGAGAGAGAAGTGGGGAGGATGGGTGGAGGGAGGGTGATTGCTGGGATCATGCCTATGATTTATCCTATAAGGGTACATGTGAATCTTTCTAAATGTATAATATAAATGTCTTAACACAACAACTATGAGAATGACATGAAGAAGGCTATGTTGGCCAATTGGATGAAAGTATTTCAAATTGTATATGGAAATAACACACTGTACCCCATGATAGTATTAATGTACACAACTATGACTTAATTAAAAAAAGAAAAACCCAACTTCCACAGTGATGAAAGGATTAAAAATGTCCACTGGACATCTGAAAATCATGACACCCAAAACACAACCAGACTTATCAATTCTCTCAATTAATGTGGCTTGTTGAAATTGTCCTCTAAATAGAGGCACAGGCTGGCTGGCTGGCTGGCTACGTAAACTCAGATCAGATACATGCTCTATACAAGAATCTCACCTTACTTTAAGGGAGATAAATAGACTCAGGGTGAAGGGATGGACTTGTATAATACAGGCAAATGGAAAAAAGCAGAGGTTGCAATTTTAGTAGCACATACAATTAGCTTTAAACCAAAAAAGATAAAGAAAGATAAGGAAGGTCACTACATATTTGTCAAGGGAAACACCCAACATGAAGAGATTTCGATAATTAACACTTATGCACCCTATAAGAATGCTCCTCAATTCATAAAGCAGACTCTAATGGATATGAACAACTTGATATTTTTCTGCACTATAATAGTTGGAGATTTTAAAACTGCTTTGACAGTTTTGGATAGATTCTCTAAGAAGAAACTAAACAAATAGATATAAGAGTTAAAACTAACCCTAGAACAAATGGACTTTGCAGACCTCTACAGAACATTTCACCTTAATAAAACTTAATATACATTCTTCTCATCAGTCCATGGGTCATCTTCCAGAATAGATCATATCCTAGGACAGAAATATAACCTCAGCAAATTTAAAAGTATAGAAATTATTCCTTGTATCTTCTCAGACCACAATGGAATGAAGGTTGAACTCAACAGCAATGGGAATCTTCGTACTCAAACAAAGTCATGGAAGCTAAATAATCTTAGGCCGAATGAAAGCTTGGTCAAAGATGAGACTAAGAAGGAAATCACCAAATTTTTGGAACAAAATGATAATGAAGACACAAATTATCGAAACCTGTGGGATACTGCAAAGGCAGTCCTAAGAGGGAAATTCATAGCATTGGAAGCCTTCATCAAGAAAAGAGAAAGAGAGGAAGCCAACAACTTAGTGGATCATCTCAAGCAATTGTAAAAGGAAGAACATTACAACCCCAAACCCAGCAGAAGAAAAGAAATAACCAAAATTAGGACAGAATTAAATGAAATTGAAAACAAAAGAATCATTCAGAAGATCGATGAAACAAAAAGTTGGTTTTTTGAAAAGATTAACAAAACTGATAAACCTTTGGC
>NW_003852409.1:11615960-11620529 GCF_000181295.1 Otolemur garnettii | reverse complement strand
AGAAGAGAGTGCACAGAAAACACTTGAAGAAATTGACCTATGAGGCTATTTTATGAGGAGGACCCCTTGGGCAATTGAAGCAACACCAAAAATACATTACTGGGATCTGATCAGACTAAAAAGTTTTTGCACAGACAAGAGCACAATAAGTAAAGCAAACAGACAACCTTCAGAATCGGAGAAGATTTTTGCAGGTTATGCTTCTGACAAAGGTCTGATAACTAGAATTTATAGAGGACTCAAACTAATCAATAAGAAAAGAATAAATTACCCCATTTCTATGTGGCAAGAGACTTGAACAGAAACTTCTCTGATGAAGACAGGCGCATGGCCTACAAACACATGAAAAAACTCTTAATCATCCTTAATCATCAGAGAAATGCACATCGAAACCACTTTGGGATGTCATCTAACTCCAGTAAGATTAGCCCACATCACAAAATCTCCAAACTACAGATGTTGGAGTGGACGCAGAGAGAAGGGAACACTGCTGGTGGGAATGCAAGCTAATACGAACTTTTTGGAAAGCTTAGAGAATACTGAAGGAACTAAAAGTAGACCTACCATTCAGTCTTGTAATTCCTCTACTAAGTATATACCTAGATGATCAAAAATTATTTTACAACAAAGACATTTGCACCAGAATGTTTACTGCAGCCCAATTCATAATAGCCAAGACATGGAAACAGCCCAAGTGCCCATCGACCCATGAATGGATTAACAAATTGCGGTATATGTAAACCATGGAATACTATGCAATCATTAAAAAAAGATGGAGACTTCACATCTTTTATGTTTACCTGGATGGAGCTGGAACATATTCTTCTTAGTAAAGTATCTGAAGAGTGGAGGGGGGGAGGAAGTATCCAATGTACTCAATACTACTATGAAATCAATATATAACCACCTACACACTCATACAAATGGCAAAACATAACTGTAGTCCAGAAAGTAGAAGGGAAGAGGAGAGAGAGGGGAGGGAAAGGGAGATATGGGAGGAGGGAAGGTATTTGTGGGCACCTCACCTAATGTGCATGATGCAATGGTACATTTCAAAACTATTAAAAATTGAGTATAATTGTGATGGATGTGTTACTTATTTCAATGTAAGCATTTCACATTATATATCAAAGCAGTACCCTGAACTCCATAAATGCACCAATGTACAAAGTTATGATTTAATAAAAACAATTTTTAAAAATAATGAATTGCAAGAAAAAAGGAGACTTTATAGCCTTTGTATTAACCTTGATGGAAGCAGAACACATTATTCTTAGTAAAGCATCACAAGAATGGAGAAACATGAATCCTATGTATTCAATTTTGATATAAGGACAATTAATGACAATTAATGACACAGTGGGGGTGGGGGAAGGGGAAAGCAGAGAGAGAAAAAAGGAGAGAAGAGCTGAGAGAGGGAAGGAGGGAGGGTAACCTGATTTCTTGCACCCTCAATGAATCCCTAACAATAAAAATAAAATAAATAAATAAAAAATAAAATAGAATTAAAATTATTATTGTCTATTTCTCCCCATGTAGGAAGCAAATAAGACTTTGTTTTCTTTCTAGTTATATTCCTGAGGCCTAAAGAAACATAGAGTACTCTAGGTGCTCAATAAATATTTACCAAATGAATGAACATGTGAGAAAGAACCTTGAAAATTAAAAAAGGACTGGTTAGCCACAAGAATGTTAGATTTTTTTTATTTCACAGATGATGATAGATTTTTCCTAGAAGTCAAAGCAAGATAACAGTTTAATTGCTTCTCAAAGAATTAGTTTGGCTTCTAGGCTCCTTTCTTTTTTCTTTCTTTTTCCCATTTTTTTCCCAGTCAACTGCATGTCATCAAATTGAAAGTAAAAGAACACTTTAACATATTGATAGAATCAAGGACAAAAACCATATGATCATTTTCATGTGAAAAATCATTCAATAAAATTCAAAATCCCTTTCATGATAAAAACTCTCAACAAATTGAGTATAGAAGGAACATAACTCAACATGGTAAAGGTCATATATGAGAAGCCCACAGCCAACATCATACTGAGTGGGGAAAATTGAAAGCCTTTCTACTAAGATCTGGAGCAGGAGATGTATGCTCACTTCTAGCACATCTATTCAATATAGTACAGGAAGTCCTAACCAAGGCAATTGAGCAAGAGTAAGAAATAAAAGGCAAACAAGTTGGAAAGGGAAAAGTCAAATTATTCTTGTTTGCAGACACCATGATCTTATATTTAGAAAAACCTAAAGACTTCACCAAAAGACTCTTAGAATTAATAAATGAATCTGGCAAAGTTGAAGGATACAAAATCAACATATAAAAACCAGTAGCATTTCTATATGCTGACAATTTTCAATATAATTTTTATGTATTTTTTTTTACTATTCAAGTGAAGCAAAAAGAAATCAGGAAAGCAATACCATTTATAATACCTACAAAAAAATAGCTAGAAATAAATTTAAACACAGATGTGAAAGATCTCTATAAGGAAAACTATAAAACCCTGATGAAAGAAGTTGAAAAGGACACACAAAAAAATGAAAAGATCTCCCATGCTTATGGACTGGAAGAATTAATATTGTTAAAATGTCCAAACTTCCTAAGATAATCTACAGATTTAGTGCACTACCTATCAAATACCAATGATATTCTTCATAGAAATTGAAAAACAATCCAAAAGTCTGTATGGAACCATAAAAGATCCTGAATAAAAATAACAATGTTGGAGGCCTGTTTGTTTATACAACAAAGCTACAGCAACCAAATTATACTACAAAGTTACAGTAACCAAAACAGCATGGTAGCACAATACCATCTTAGAAACAGACACATAGACCAATGGAGTCAAATGCAAAGCTCAAAGAATTAAACCGACACACTTCATCCAGTTCTTTTTTGACAAAAGTGTCAAGAACATAAGGTGGGGAAAGGACAATCTCTTTAATAAATAGTGCTGGGGAAACTGGTTATCTGTGTGTAGAAAAATGAAACTAACCTCCATATTTCACTATATACAAAATCAACTCAAAATGGGTTAAAAACTTAACTGTAAGACCTAAAACTATCAAACTGCTAGAAGAAAGCATCGAAGAAATGCTTTAGGACATCAGTCTGGGTAAAGATTGGTGGGGTGGCATAAGGCCTTAAAACACAGACAGCAAAAGCAAAAATAAGCAAATGGGATACATCAAGCTAGTAAGCTTCCATACAGGGGAAGAAACAATAAAGAATCTGAAGAGACAACCTACAGAATGGGAGAAAATATTCACAAACTATCCTTCCAACAAGAGATCAATAACCAGAATATATAAGGAACTCAAACAACTTAATAGCCAAAAAACAAATAATTTGATCTAAAAATGGGCAAAATACCTGAACAGACATGTCTCAAAAGAAACATAACAGAAGCTGAGCATGGTGGCATACATGAATGCATTTCTTCATGAAGGGTCCTCAAAGCTGACATCCAGTGAGCAGGGTAGGGGACAAAGATACTAATGAGAGAGCAAAGCATGGCACCTACTCTGTGCCATGCTTGAGAAAACAGGGTTTAGAAGTCAAATTTGCTCAATCACTCCCCTGTGGAGTGCAGAATCTGAAGGCCCCCAGGTAAAAGAAGCCTCTATCCTGCCCTGAGGCCACATTACAAAAGGAGCAGCACCCCAGGCTCTGCAAGAGCAGCAACCCACTGGTCCTTCCTCCACTGTCCCAGAACTCTAAGAGTTTGAAGAAACAGGGCTTCCTTAAAGAGAGGAAATCGGAGGCCCAGCCTCAAAAGCCAACAGCACAAGAAGTTGAGCTGCCATCAGAGAGGGCCACAGCCTCAGGGAGCTTCAGATTAGTCAGACTCTCTATCTCCACTTGGGAAAAGTACTCAGCTATGATTAGAATGAGAAAGGACCGCAATGGATATATCATTCCCATGAATTTTCTTTGCAGAACTGAGGTTTACTTTTAAAGGAAAATTTTTTCTTCTTCCATAGACAAATAGCCCTTTGAAAACAAAGGTATTAATTCCCATGGGTAATAAGACAATCTTAGATTTTGGAGCGTACCAGAGAGGGTTTGATTCCCTGACTGTCTTTGTAATAAGACTTGTATGAACATCAGGAAATCCTGGATTTTGCCTGCCCTTAATCACCGTTTGCCGGGAGGAGCACATCCTTCTTTCCAGGAGATGCTCACCTGCCCAGTGCTTGGGAGGGAAACACAGCCCACCCTTGGTTTTGGCATCAGCTTTTTGCCTTTTTAGCCTTGAAAGATGATTTTCCAGGCTGTCATGATTCTCTGTCATTAGGTAGCACCATGTACCTATAAATTTAGATTCTCAGATCTGCCACCTTCCTGGTCTGTGCTCACACTATCCAGATAAAACACTTGCCACATGGATCAATTTCTCTCTTAAAAACATCAGATTCTTTCATATCTAATAACAAATTATTTTATGACATGTCACTACGTGCATCGTCTCATTCAGTTTTTACAACAATCTTGTCTGGTAGGTATAGTTCTTTTTATAGAGGAAGAAACCAAGACTAAGCAATTTTATAGGGAATTAAATGGA
>NW_003852409.1:11608539-11615544 GCF_000181295.1 Otolemur garnettii | reverse complement strand
GTTCTAAAGAGAGATCGGAGGGGAGAGAAATGACTTGGGGCTCCGGCCATAGCCAGGGCTGCTTCTGAAGGGCCAGGGTCCCTGAGAAGGACCCCAAGAGCCAGTCAAGTTGCACTGTGGCACCAGGGTACCTGCACACACCTGCTCTCCTTTATCTATCAAGTCACTCAATAAGTAGTTATACCAGGGATCATCTTTGGGGGGCAGGGGGAGGAGTGGATGAAGAATTGTCTTTTTCTCCTTTTCTCAGTCTACTTTTCTTTGTTTATGATTTTTCTTCTATCTGCCCAGAAGTACATATTCTTTGTTAACTAATTAAGAAATTACATTTTATTGCAAAGTGAAAATGGTTTTCTCCTTTCCATACTTCTCTTTCACCTACTGAAACTCAAGTCTAGTAGACTTGGACCCGAGAGCTTCCTACAGGTCATGAGGGCATGAGAGAATCAGGTAGGAGACACTCCTGTGGCACAGACAAAGGAAGATGGGGAGAGAAGGTCAAGTGTCACTACTCAACTCCCAATATGAAAAAAGGCCAAATTTGGGAGCGAGAATACGGGCAGCAAAAATATTCAATATAGTTGTACACACAGATGTTGGCACAGCAGACAAGCTTTAGAAATAGCTGAGGTTGGTGGTTTGGCAGATGAGTTTGTTCTCAGACACATCTGGGAGAAGAAGAGGAGGAGATTCTGAGACACGGGAGGAGAAACAGCTCTGATAGAGAGTTTAGACCTGGAATTAGCTAAGTACATATCTAGTTGACTCTGAGATAGTCCAGATGAAAGTGTTTTAAGCTGGACAGAGTTTCCTTCAACTGGCAACTTGTCCTCCCCACCCATCCCCCAGAGAATGGGAGTGAAAGTTCTAGCACAAGATAGAATCATTTCTCAATAGAATAAACATATAATGTATTATTTAAACTGAGATATTTCTGAGGGTGAAAAGGAGGACTATTAATAATGGCTCTGGGATAGCCGGCATAAATCAGGACTTTCCTAAGCAAACTGGTGGGTTAGTATTGTTCACTCCAGCCCTAGAAGAAAATAAAAGTCAAAAGTGGCTCCTTTTATATCATATCTTAGTTGTTGTGTGTAACTATCCACCCCTCCAGGCATTTAATGCTTCTCTCTCACAGAGCATCCCTCTGAACACAGTGAGAGAAGGTTGCTTTGCAGAAGGCAGGAGCCTGACCGCAGGTGCGTGGAGGTGAGTCAGGCACTTGTGCTCTCAGAGATAAAGGGCAATGGGGAAGATGGACGAGGGGACCCCGCCCACCAGCATAATAAAGATGGCAGAAAAGGTGCTGAGAATAAAAGAGACCTCAGAGATTGGGGGAGTTTGAAATTGAGGAAATAAAGGATGATAGTGGAAAGGAGGTGAAAATATGTCCAGATGGAAAAAAACAAGAGTGTGTGCAGAAATGCGGAAGGGCCTGGTGTGAACGGGTCACTGCAAGGCATTTGTTTTGGACCTACAGGTGTGTGTGGAAGACACTGCTAGTGGGCATTCTAACTGCTGTTTTCTTTTTCCTTTCAAAGAAAACCCAATTTTTTTTGGAGTGACAACAGGCCCAACTGAAAATGTGTGGATCTCTGTGACCCTTGTAGCTAGACAGTGCCGAGCGGCACAGCCCTCTGGCCAGTGAGCTCTGGCAGAAGTTCTTGTCCAGGCCATTCTTTCCCAAAGCCCTCGTAGGAGAAAGCCCTTTGGCTATCACCCTTCAACTTGCCTTTTGCCCAGGATGCAAACGCAGTGCCTGGAAGTGCAGAAGCCACCTTGTTATCTTCTATGAAGTAAGTTACAGCCCGGGAATGTCAGAGCAGGGAAACGGATGCAAACGCAGTGCCTGGAAGTGCAGAAGCCACCTTGTTATCTTCTATGAAGTAAGTTACAGCCTGGGAATGTCAGAGCAGGGAAACGAAAGGAACCAGGGTTGTTGGTGTCACTGATAAGCTGCTACACCAGTCCTGGAGTGTCTACCTTGAACTTCTTGTTACATGAGACAATTACATCCCTTAATTATTTGATCCATTGTTAGTGGGATTTTCTGTTATTTATAGGCAACATAGTGTTAGCTAAATGTGCTACATATGTAAAAAGGATGTAAAGGCAAATTGTAAATTAAGTATCAAGGGGCCTGGAATGCCACACCACTGCTCCCTGGAGTGTCTTACATATCACAAATCATCAATACATTTTGAAAAAAATAAAAAGAAGACAGATAGAAATGCTAAGACTGAGAGGACATTTTCATCAAGATTTTTGTTTTTTGCACAAATAGTGTCCGTGGTCAATATAGTCTTCTAGCTGGACACACTGGCTCAAGTCGGTAATCCCAGCGCTTCGGGAGGCTAAGGTGGAAGGATTGTTTAAGGCAGGAGTCTAAGACTAGCCTGGGCAACATAGTGAGACCCCAGTCTCTACAAATAGATGAGGGGGAGGACATGATGACATATTCCTATAGCTCCAGCTACTTGGGGAACTGAGGCAGGAGGATCATTTGAGCCCCAACGTTTGATATTCCAGTGATCTATTATTGTACACTGCACTCCAGCCTGGGCGACAGAGCAAGAATCTATCTCTCAAAAAAAAAAAAAAAAATATATATATATATATATGTGTATATATATATATATATATATATTCCTCAAAGTCAGTTAAAAGCCAGTCAAAACCTTCAGAAATATTAGGGATCATGACTATTAATTTTTTTTTTATTCTAGCATTTACTGAGTACCCATTACGGGCCAGTTTCAAAGAATAGAATGAATGGTTTATCTCACTACTCTGAAAATGCAAAATGTTGACATCTGGTCCCATGTCTGAAATAACTTTCTTTTTTAGCTCCTGAATTTTCTAAAATGCATGATTATAACAGAATAAAACAGAATGTTTTCAGTTATCCACATTCCTGGTTTGGAAAGTTTACCCAGGTTTCCACGTTCAGGAAGTCAATGTTTGTACACCTTCTCCAGATTCCGCCCAGAGAAAAATATCACTCAAGAAACGTTCAAAGCTGATGGGCAGCTGAGATCAGACATCCCCAAATCTGACCAACTAACTCAAACTGCCTGGCACAACCTGCTGGGGAGTGGGCTTTATCTACAGCGCCTTGCTTTCCCCCTCGTCCTACTTCCCGGACACACCACAGCCAAGGCTCAAGAGCAAGGGCTGAGGAAGAGAATTTCAAGGAGAGGGAATGCCCAGGCCATGCTCACTGCATACTAAAGCCTCACCTCCCTGCTGAAGAGCATAACCTGATGTCCCACATGCATGGCATCAATGACCATGAAGAGATGCAGGTGGCCTTTAATCCAGAACCTCAATCTGTAGTGTGGTCTCCCGCTGATCCCTGGAAATTTCAGAGGCCTGTGGTTGAGGACACACACTCAGAATTGAATGACCTTGGTCTGATTTCAAGCTCCACAACTTGTTAGCTGTTTAACAATGTTTGTCTCACAGGGTTGTGAAGACTAAATAAATTATTGTGTCTGTAGTTTGAAAAAGCCTCTGATACATAGTAAGTCCATCATAACTGTGACCAGATTGAAGTGGAGCCTTTCTAGGGAAGTTCGGGATGGAGACCAAGGTTTTGTCTATTGGAATTTTCCTCCTGAAGGTTCAATTCCCAATTTATGCCTTCCCTAGAAGAGTCACTCCTACTGCTGGTTGACAGTAGGAAGTCTCGTGGGAGGTGCGGGGTGTGACTGTTTAAGCCTCTGCTGTTTTCTTCCTAGTGAGCTCCTTCGATCCATAGTCCAGAGTTGACTGAGATCTCCTTTCTCACTCCAGTCCCCTGCTCCTAGTTTATTAAAAAATGATTATAGCTTTCTGTACTTTTCAACCTGAAATTACTATAACTTAATTTTATTCAAATAGTTTAGAACCATGGCAATAAAAAAGAAAGAAAGAAAGAAAACATTTTGGTAACACCACATTTTTTTTTTTTTTTGCAGTTTTTGGCCCAGGGCTGGGTTTGAACTTGACACCTCCGGTATATGGTATACGGGGCCAGCGCCCTACTCCTTTGAACCACAGGCACCGCCAACACCACATTTCTTTTTACGAAGAAAGAAAACAAAATTCAACATGCACACACTAGTCTTTATTTAAAACCTCCTCTGTAGTATATCCGAAATCTGTGACAGCTACTCCTCCCAATGTTTTAAAACAGCTTCATCTCCCTTTAAAGAAAAAAAAAAAGCTTCCCTAAAGACCAGCAACTCACTGCCAGTGTCAAAAGGAGGCGAAATGTGGAAATAGCTCCAACCAGCAATAGATTCTCTTAACATATGTTTGCTACACAGCAAAGTGTAGCCAAAAAACAAAACAAACAACAACAAAACCATGGATAAAAACTCAAAAGACTTGACTTTCTAGGTCCTCTATTTATGATTTTGTATGTGACTGGATAAGGAACTTTCTCCCTGATTTCAGTTTTTCAGTTTCAAAACAAGAGGCTTAACTAGAACACTGGTCTTTCCCTCCTCTTCCTTCCCTTCCTCCCTCTCTCCCTTCTCTCATCCCTCCCTCCCTTCCTTCCTTCCTTCCTTCATCCTTCTCTCCCTCCTTTCCTCCTTTCTTCCCTCTTCCTCCTCCCCCTCTTCTCTCTTCCTTTTTTTTCTCCCAAGCCACAGAGGCAGCTCCTCCCATTCGTGAGTCCCCACTGGGTACATGCTACCCGAGGAAGGAGCTCTTCTTTGTGAGGTTGTCCTCATCAGTCTCCCCCTGGCCTTTCCCAGGGCAGATGACAGCTAACCAACACCTACATCTCCTTAGAACCCAGTTAGCAGAAAAGAAAAGACGTATGACAGTGCAGCCCACGTGCACTGTGGAACAAGACAGCCCTCAGTGCAAATCTCTGCTCACATCTGCTCTTACTTACCAGGGTCTGACTGAAGAAGAGCCACTTGACATGAGTCACTCCTCAACCCTCATTTCTTCATCTGGCAAATGGGAATACAGCAATATTTCCTGAATAAGGTTATATGAGGATTAAAGGGAAGAATGCATTGAAGAATGAGCTAAATTCCTACCTTACAGTAAGGTCTCAATAAACATTAACCTATTGTTTATTATGGGGAAGACCAGATGTCCCACTCAGGACAGCCTGCTTCCCACCCACATGTCTGGCCTAACTATTCATTGCATACTCTTTTACTCTCAAAGGAGACAGGCAGTTCACAGACACAGACAAACATTTATGCTTCACCAAGGAGAATCCTTTCAACCCAATAACTGGCAGATTCCATGGATGTACCCATTTGGAGTCAGAGTAGACCAGAGGCCTGAAGAAAGCTAGCATGCGCTCATGTGAAGGGGCACGTGTTTGGGGTAAGCAAGCCCTTACTCATTTCATGTCTCCTGCCATCCTGCTGCTTCCTGTCCTTTTGAACACAGGTATGCACAGCACACTCGCACTGTTGGAAAGAGCTGGGAATAAAAGAACACTGAGCTTAAGAGTGTATTATTCTGACACAATGGGAGTGGTGTGTGTGCCATGGGTGTTTATGCGGGCTTGGTGGGTATAGTCAAGCAAGTCCATCATAAGCCAACTCACTCTGGTGGACCTTTTTATTTTTTTCGTATTTGAATTGTATAGTTTGATCAGTTTTGACATACCTGTACACCAAAGTGACGACTGCCGTATAGCAACCATTTCCATCATTGTCAGTAATTTCCTTGAGGTCCTTAGTGGTGGACCTTTTCAGCATGAATGTTTCTGGTTTCAACCCGGAGGCTTGTTTGTAGAGCTCACTAGTATCTTCATTAAAAGCTAACCACTTCAAAACTGTGTTTCGGGCTTCTCCATCAGCCCTAAAAACAAGAGAGTAAACACAGCTTCACTTATCACTTTGGCAAGCTCAACAAACAGCATTTTCGAGTGTTAACAGCCCTTAATAAGGACTCTCACTGTTGTTAGTTAAACAAACAGCATTAAGTCGAGAAAAGCACTCAGCAGATTGTTATCTTGTCGGCCTTGGTTGGCTTCTGTGCATTTCTGCCCCAGTAGCCTCTGAAGACAGCTGGCAGCATTAGCCACCCAGGAAACGGAGGCTTTCTTAGGACAACTTTCAGGGTCTCACTATATCATCCAAGCTGATCTCAAACTCCTGGGCTCAAGTGATCCTCCCACCTCGGCCTCCCAAGTTGCTGTGACTACAGACGTGAGCCGTTCTGTAGCTTAGAGGCCTTATTTTTTAAAACCCCCAGTTGAAACATGTGATTGTCAATAGACATTTGTGCCACTTTCAAATGTTTTGGGTCATCTTGGAATCTAAATATTTAAATATCGGGACAGCTGGAATATTTTTGTGACCTGCAGCACTGGTCGGGCAGAAGGCTTTAGAAAATCTACGCCCCTTTGTGACTGTATCTGTGAATAGGAACTTAAGTCCTTGGGAGGGAGAAAAAGGATGATGGAGGGGCAGAAAGTGTACAGGTTTACACACAAATCACTACACCATCTTGGAGCTGGATCTACTCTCAAAGCTGAGCCACCATTAGCTTTGTTTTAAATAATCTAGAGTTTTATACATAGGGTGTGTAACCATCCGCTTTCCCCTTTTGTCCACAACTAATGAAACCCCATCCAGTCTCCCAGGTTCACCCCAAGTACCACCCATCTCCTCTAGGAAGTTTTCTTTTCACTCCACTTTCCCCTAAGTCCTGTAGGAAATTACCCTTCATCTTCTGAATTCTCATAATGCAAACATTAGTTGCATATGCGTCACCTGAGATTCTTGTAAAAAATGCAGGTGCCTTTATTCCAATGACTGGAAATCCTGGTTTCACATTTCAACACCTTGGGGGTCACTAAAGAGAAATAACAATAGTTCTCCAGGTGAATCTCATACACAGACAGAGTTGAAAACCACTACTCTTTTCCAAAGAGATTCTTTTTATCTGGGTAGGGGTCAGGAATTTTAATTCTTAATCGGCATCCTGGGGCAAGGATTTTGCGGTCCACATTTGAGAAATGTTGCCATAGCCTTTGGGTGC
>NW_003852409.1:11590879-11608150 GCF_000181295.1 Otolemur garnettii | reverse complement strand
AAAAAAAAAAAAAAAAAAAAGCTGAGACAGAGATGCATGGTTCTACTTCTTAAAGGAAAGAGTGCTGAAAATGTGAGGGCGGGGCAGGAAAGGGGGTCTGGAGGTGGGAGAAACTGAAGCCAGCAGGAAACCCATGACTCTGGCCATGTGCCAGAGCCAACGTTGAAGAATGAAAATATTTCAGGACAATGTTGTGAACTCTTCACTCTAAGATCTGCAAAGTCATCTCCCTTTAGAACTTGTTGAGTTAGGAGGTGCCCGTGCCTTCTCCACCTTGCTGAGGATGGAGACAGACAGGGGGCTGGTGGAGCAGAGCAAGGCGGCTAAAGACAGCTCACATCCAGCTCCCACGTGTAGGCCTTGTTTCCAACACAGCCTGTTACACAAAACAGGGGTTCAACAAGGATGGGTGAAACAAATATGGGGAACATTCTCAAAGGGAAGACTGGGGTTGTTACCACCCCAGTGGACTGGCAAGTGTAGAAACAGAGACACAGTGGCCTCCTTCTTATCAGTTTGCTCCTCACCCTCAAGCTAGTGTGGGATACAAGTGTCTGCAAAGAAAAAACTGGCAAGCCTAAAGCTTCTCGAATCAAGGAATTATCTGTGTGACGTTAGGTGGGTTTTGTGTTATCATTCTGGAAAGGACTGAGGAAAAAATGAAATCTGGAGAAGGAGGCATTTGGAATACAGGGAGACCACTTCCCACATGTCATCCTATCCTGGGCTGCACAGCACTGATCCAAAAGTAACTCCAGCAGAAGACGCCCCGTGACACCTCTCTGGTTGAAGGAAATCTTGTCCTGAATTCTTTGTGTTTTAAACCAACTTGGGGGGGGGGGTTCTACTTCCAGCTCAAATTGACGCTGCTCAACAGCAACTGTTCCCTCCTTCTGCAAGTTATTTTACTTTGCACAGAAGCTACAAAGAGAACAAAGATCTCTTTACTGACTTTAGAAACAGCTTTCCTGGGACTAGCGCTGACTCAGGAGACCTGGGAGAAATCAGGAGCAAGTATTTCTCCAGGGCTCCTCAGGTGAATATTCTTTGTCTTTGTCTGCCCTGCATCCTCCCTGCCTTTGAGAGACTGCTCTTCTCTGAGTTTTCCCAGCAGAGCTGCAAATCTACGTGGTCACCACTGTCCCCTCCTGGTCATGGGGTTGGTCATGTGACCCCAAGATCAGCCAATCCCAGTCTTCTGTGCCTAGAGCAGCAGCGATTGGTCCAGGGGTAGTCGTGTGATCTAAGCAAGGCCACAGTCTTCCCTAGGTTGATAAATGAGCAGTGGGAGATAATGAGCTGGAGAAGATGTAAATCTGGAGCTGTGGGTGGGCAAAGCCAGTCTGTAGGACAGAACAAATATCCAGAAGGACACCGAGCTCCAGGGTGAAGGGAAGCTGAGCCCTGATGTCCCTGCCCGAGTCCCTGAATCCAGCCGTACCTGAAGGAAGGTCATCCTTGGACTTGCTAGGTACATGGAATTGTGTTTATTTGTTTATGGTTAGCTTTATTTTAAGTTGAATTCTTTGCCTTACAACTAAAAATGTTGTAATGAATATAAATGAACATAAGATGTTTATATTCAGGTAACCTTCCTAAAGCAAAATGGAATAATCACTGTAATTATTAAATGCTCATTCAGAGAGAAGGCTTGAATGTTCCACTAAACAAATGAAGTCACTGGGGACTCGGGGATGTTGCTTGACTTGTACAAAAATCACAGAGCTGTGCCATGGAGGAATCACGATCCTCATCTAAATCTCGGTTTACATTCATTCTACACTCCCAAAGGAAGAGCAAATAGCTAGTTGCAGCTCTTTTGAGCCATATAGTTAGCAAGATGCCAGCAGCTCCCTGGGAAGCCTGGGCCTCAGCACAGCTCCTCTTCTCCTACACAAGACCTCGAGTTTCCAAAACAGGTTTCTGGGAGAAGCAGAGCCCAGCTCAAAAATCCATTGCCAGCAAAGTCTTCCTTCTGGGTGGTTGGGCCACCTGCATCACATGCCAGGCAGTCAGAGGCAGCTCACTGGCCTGAGAGCTGGGGAAGGACAAACACTACAGCAGTGTCTTTTATCCAGCACCGCCAAGTTCTTGGTCCATGGGAGCTCATTCGGCCTTTGCTGACCTGGGGAAGCTCAGCAGTGGAATGGTTCTGATATACTGGAGATAGGAGCTGCACATATCTGACATTGTCCCTGCCCCTGTTCTCCATTCTTGACCAACTTTGCTGTCCTCCCATGCCCTTTCCCACAAGTACCCTTGGAAATGGCTGGGAAATAACAGTCTAAAGCTGTCATTCCAAAGCCCCACTAGTAAAGGATTCCCTTATTTGAATGTCAATTCCCATTCCCATTTGTGAAAAACGAATGACTTCCTTTCTTTACATTCCCATGCCAAGTTTTGAAATTGTGTGATGTGGGCAATCTGAGCCTCAGTTTCCTCATCTGAAAATGGGAATAGTGCTGCCCTCCTGACAGCGTCAAAAGCCTTAAACAAGGAGCTGTGCCTTCCATCCTGGCACCTGGCAGATAGTCGCAGGGTTTCCCAGGGTGCTCACAGCAACACCTTTCATGCGTGCCAGGCCCTGCTCCTCTGCCTGATCTTGAGTTGCTGCCCATTAAAGGGCCAACTTCTTCCAAACGGGGCAGGAAGTAAGAGATGTAGTTTTCCATTTTCTACATTTTGTGGCTCTAAAATCCCTACAATGTGCCTGGTCATAGTTGGCTAGATGGAACAGAGGTGTCCCAAGGCCATACAATCACTTTCCCAGCCTAATAAGCAATCATGGGCTAAGGTTAACTGTGGGTTGATTGTGGGTGCTGCGGTGACACTACAAGAAATGTCATGCCCGGCACGTGCAGAGGCCCCAGGGCTTGGGGATTACTCCTTCACCTCTAGTGGAAGCCCCAGGACCACAGTTGGATGCAACTGACAAGGAAAGGACGGGCCGTAAACACTTTCTGAGCGTCTATGTTGCACCTTCTATTCTGTCAAAGCCGAGGTGTGAACCCCACACATCCGCCCTTAGGGGAGGAGGGACACATGGGCTGTAGACAACCACAGGGGCAATTAGTGAGGAGAAAAACAGATTCTAGAGGTGCCCACTAATCCTTTTGTGGATTAGTGTGAAATATATACAGTAGAACCTCTGTAAGTCAACCACCCAAGGGACTGTAATAAACTGGTCAACAAATGGAGATGGTTAACATGAGGAATTAGGCCTATGGTACTGACATAAATCTTCCATGGGGATTATTGCTGAGTGAGAGATAAACAAAAACTACTTCATCTTTATCTTTGAATTTTTTACACTCACAACTAGGGAGGCTGAGGTATTAGGAAAAGGGATCCCCTCCCCCCATAAACATTTGCCCCAAGGTAGCAAAGCATCAAGGAGTGTGATTTTTGGTCTTTCTCATGTGCTTTGAATCAGCCAGGAATCTTGGTAAAATACAGATTCTGGTTCAGCAGGGCTGCGTAGGGCCTGAGCATCAGTGTTTCTAACTAGCCCCCAGAGAACCAGAACCTGCTGGTACACTGGTTCAGGAATCACACATTCTGAGCAGCAAGGCTTGAGGACACCGGAGGCTCACAGTTAATGTACGCTAAAAATTAGGAATAGCTGAACTGATCCATAAACATACAAATTAATAAAACAGGAAGAAGGTAGCTTAAGATGAAAATGCTAGGCTGGACCTGGTGGCTCATGCCTGTAATCCCAGCACTCTGGGAGGGGGAAGCGGGTGGATTGCCTGACCTCAGCAATTGGAGACCAGCCTGGGCAAGAGCAAGATCCTGTCTCTACTAAAAATAGAAAAACCTAGCTGGGCATCATAGAGGGCACCCAGCTACTCAGAAGGCTAAAACAAGGAGATCCCATGAGCCCAAGAGTTTGAGGCAGCTGTGAGTTAGGATGCCCTGGCACTCTACCCAAGGTAACAGAGTGAGATCCTACCTCGAAAAAAAAAAAGAAAGAAAGAAAGAAAAAGAAAATACTATTAAACAAGGTGAGGCTGGGGTTAAACATTATGCCTCCAACCTGCCACCCTTGAAATTTATCTTCTAATCAGTTCCTTTTAATTCCTTTTGTTCTCTCTCTCTCCTCAGTGACAGGACACTTGTATACTCTCTGAGCCCTAGGGTCCATATGTGTAAAATAGGAATAGTGTTGTCTATCTTACAATCACCCTTCTTAGTGCGGCCGGTAAGGACTAAATGACCCATAAGAGTTGTTTAAGAAACAATGGCCATTGACTATTGTTCATATTCATTAACTTGAAGAAATAACAGATTCCTCTCCTGATATAGAAGAAACAGGAGAAAATATTACTTGTATGTCTATGGGCTAGCACAGTAGTAAGTGCTTGAATAAATTGTTTTATACATTCTTTTATTCCTAAATCATTTGGCAGTCCACAGTGTTGTACCAACTTCACAGATAGGGAAACTGAGCCCTGAAAGAAGGAGACTTTTTTTTTGGGCCAGGGCTGGATTTGAACCCACCACCTCTGGTATATGGGGCCAGCACCCTATTCCTTGAGCCACAGGTGCTGCCCTGAAAGAATGAGACTTTTACTCAAGGTCTCAAGGCTGAGTGAGTGGTGGGGACCAGTTGCATCTGATTCCAAAGCCACTCTCTTTCCCCACATCCTCCCTCACTCCTTGCTCTGGTAACAGGCAGCCTGCCTCTTTGACCGCCTTCCTCCACAGTCAAAGCCTCTGGGTATTGGCTGTCAAGGCTCTAATTCCGAGCCATGTCCCAGGCTCATTCCCTGGCTGTGAAGCAGACAGCCTGTTTACACGACACAGGTCTGGGACAGTAAAGTCCTCAGTGCTTATTTGTCTGCTTCTGCCTTCTCCTCATACTCAGACCTTTGGTGAGTCAGTGATGGTCAAATCCAAGGACAGTTTGTGCCGAGCTCACTCCAGCTTACGGGGAAGGTATCTAAAGCCCCAAAGGTCAGTGGGTGAAAGTGTCAGCGCAGACAGACAGATGACCTCTCACCTCCTTGCGGCAGGGAGGTGTTTGTTGAGCAGAGGGTCCGAGAGCATCCGCTCCAAGTCCCAAACAGGCCTGAATCACCAGCCCCACTTTCCAACCACAGATGTTTTCCTGCTCATAGCCAGGTTCCAAGTGGGGCAGGATCTGCTGGATTGAGCTCTGGAAGAAGCAGAGAGGAAAAAGGTGCATCTGACCAGTTGTTTTCATCACTGTAATCCCGGCTTCTAGGTCCACAGCCAAACCCTACCCCAGTATTCCCTTTCCTACAGCGGAGATGGGTAATGGCTCCCCAGGGAAGCCTGTTCCCCTTCCATGGTATAGAATTATCAGCAAGGAATTGCCGCCATGTCAGAGACCACATTTCATAGAGCCCCATGCCGCTCATGGGGGCCACGTGACCATGTCACACTACTGAGCAGAAATGATGTGTCTCACTCCTGGGTCAAGGCATCCCTGTCCACTCTCTCTTCTCTCATCCTAGGTGAGAAAGAAGCCACAGGAAAGAGGTTGGTTTTCTGACTCACCATGTGTAAGGCTTCCTAGGAGACAATGAGGAATACCCACATAGACATCTTGGCCAGTGGAGAATAAAGTTTTATTATTTTGAAAGCCACTGAAACTTTTGGATTTGTTTGTTATAGCAACTAACATTGCTCTCATTCGTATACCTAGGGTCAAGACCGTAGCATGAACACTGAGTGGACCCTTGGTTCTGTGTGCAAGGCTATGTGCTCAGAAATGTACCACTTGAGTCTCATGGGATTCTGGCAGGTAATCACCACCCCTATTTTAAATTCTGGAAACCTGGGCTCTGGGGTGTTAAATCATTTGCTTTAGCTCATACACTTAAGATGGCAGACATAGGATTCAAACAAATTTCTATCTAGAAAGAAATCCTCCTTTCTTCTACCTCTAGAACAGCATGATCCCAAAGATCCATTGAAAAAACAATCTTTCCACAGCTTTCAGAGTCCCTTATGGGCAAGAGTCCATTACAATATGAAACCATGTATGAGTGACTCAGCAGAGCTCACATTCTCCTCTCCTACAGACCAACAACATTTTCTCTAAAAAAAATTTTTTTAATTAGCTAGGCATGATGGCACATGTGTTTAGTCCCAACTATGACAGAGGCTGAGCCAGGAGTATTGCTTGAGCCTGGGAATTTGAGTCTACAGTGAGCTATGACAATGCTATTGCACTCTAGCCCAGACAACAGAGCAAGAACTTGTGAAAGAAAGAAAGAAAGAAAGAAAGAAAGAAAGAAAGAAAGAAAGAAAGAGAGAGAGAGAGAGAAGGAAGGAAGGAAGGAAGGAAGGAGAGAGCCAGACAAAGAGAGGAAAGGGAGGGAGATGCTTTTTTAGTCCTCTCACCTGGGTCTGGTACAGACCTCAAAGAAATAGCACACGTTTTGTGTAAACACCTTTGAAGCAGCCAATATAGTTTTTTAGGGTGTCTTAAACTTGCTGTTGACAGGCCATAGTGAAGTAGAGTTCTGTTAAATTTTGCAATTAGAGTGACTCAAAACTATTGAAATTAAATTTGCAAAGGTGGCCGAGAGGCAAGGCGTGAATTATGTGGTACTTAGATCCAGTTCTCCAAGGACTGCTTTAGAGGTCTCTTATGACATTGGGAATAACATTGTACTCAAGTGCAAAAAATGCTGAGTTTGGAGTACAAGGCCAGAAGTGTAAGACCTGACTCCATAGCTTACATGATTCAGTTACGTGTAATGGAGAGACGCAGTGGTTACACATCAAGACACAACCTTTCAGAAGTGCAGGTGCCTTGTTTCTAAACTGGGGGTGGGTGGGATGGGAGATACTGTTCCATCTTCCTCGCAGTGTTGTCAGGAGATGTCCCTCTCCTTTTCTTCTTTATGTTCAGCATCTCCAGGCCTCAGCATGTCATCACTGAGCTATTGATGCTGGTCCTGGCCAGAGGGAAAAAGTGGCTCTAGCTCCTTCTGCTCCCACTCCCTCCTCACTGTATCCAGGGAGATGATGCACCTGCTTAAACCCATCAAGAGCTCCCTACTATCCTCAGCATAAATCTGAGCTCCTTAAACTTCTGTTCAAATTACTCCATGATACAGCCTAGACTTTCATTTCTGTTGTACATCCCATTACTCCAGTTCTTCAACCTGCACTAGATCCCAGTGGCAAATCTCACATATCCCTGAGAACCTTCCTGTCATTTATTGACTTTAACTCCTTCAGTGTGCTCTTATCCTAATCATTACAAATGCAAATGACCCATCTTTCAAGGCTGATGTCAACACAACCACTTCTAGAATGCCTTTCTCAATGTCCACAACTGCAATGACCATCTCCTTCTTCTGACCCCAGACAGCAGGTCTTATTGGGCTCTATCCCTTTGAAAGTTGTTGACTCATCATTTGATCTCATTTCTCATGTCCTTTCCAAGCTCCTTAGAAAAAGAACTTTACTTCCTTCAACTATGCATTCTCCAGTACCTATAACTGTGTTCGTTATGAAGTTGGTATTTGTTAAGTTTACTAAGTTAATTCAAAATTATGAATCAAGGAAAGATTTAGAAAAAAGCAGTTGAGTAAGCCATGCTAACATTCATGACTTAACACAATAAAAGGTGACCTCTTACTGTCCCCACAGTCCCTCACGAGTTAGCAGCTCTCCTGAGCAGGGCCCCTCCCAATCAGTGACACAGAGATCCAGTCTTCTTTCATCCACGGAGGGGTTTGCCATCCTGAGTGCTTTGCTGACAGCTATGTGGATAAGGTTGAGAGATCAGGGAAGTCTGCACAGGCTGGAACTGATATACATTCTTATTACTTAAAGTGTTGTCAATAAGACCAACAACACTGATAAGCACCTGAGAGCTTAATGAAATACAGAACTGTGGCCTTCACCCCAGACCCCCAGAATCAGAATCTGCATTGTAACAAGATCCCCGGCTGCAAGGTGCGCACATCACAGCTGAGAAGCACTAGAGGACACCGTTTCTGTCCATGTTCCACTGGCAAGAGCTCACTGGCAAGCCCCAACCTGACAGCAAAGACGGCTGGAAAATGTTTCCTGCCTTGATAATTAAAGAGGGTATGAGTTTTCCTGGCCACAGACTCTGCCATGAGCAGCATTTAGGATGGGACAGATGCAGTTCCACTTCCAGGTCAACCAACTCATAAAACTGTACCTCATCTCCCTGCTCTCCAACCACAGGGAAGGTCTAGAGGGGTCTATGTCAGCTGAAGGGACAGACTGTTTCAAGACAGTGAAATGGAGCAGAAAGGCAGGAACTTCTAAAATGTCTGTAGAGAGATGGAAGCCAGGTGAAAGCATATCATGCACCTCATTAGCCCATGAAGTTGGGAGAACCTTAAATAGTTAGTACACTCGATAACAAAGAGCTTGCCCCTGCTCCAATCCACAGCCATCTAACCAGGCCACAGGCCTTCAGCAGACTGACAGCAGCAACTCAGAACAATACACTGTTAATTTTCTACCAAATTGTGACTTGTTTGATCCAACTGTTTCCACTATTTCCATTAGTCATTGTTTCTGCTTCTCATTAGCTGAAATTTATTTTTCATTATTCTGTGACTTTCTTTTTTTTTTACAGAACACAAGGATTTGAGCTTCATATATTTTTAATCTTTCTTTATGATGGGTTAATTACCTAGCACTGAGAGAGGGGATGAGGAACAGGGAGTGAAAGAAACATTTAAAAATCTCCGTTCATGTAAATGCAATAGACTGCTTAACAAAAAACTTGGAGGTCCTTTGTAACATTGGTACATGATGGTTTCACTTGGGAAATTCTGTTAAGCCAGCTCTGATTTTACATTTGAAAGTGTTTCATTAAAATATAAAACATAGTATTTCAATTTCGTAATATAAATTAGCTTCATCTTGCATGTGCCAGACACGGAAAAGATCAACCCTGAAGTGATCAGAATGTCCCCACCAGTGTGGACAGTCAGACGTTTACAGCAGACCATCTCTTCCCCAAGCAATATTGTATTCTTGTTTTTAAACCACAGGGAAATAAATGATTATAAACTCAGTAGGAAAAGAAAATAAGTTCATTTAGAGTGTGTACCATGGAAACCATTGCTGAGTATAAATTGGCATTTTATGTCTATTCATACGGTTTAATATTAAAAGTCAACATGGTGTTACATAATTCACTCATGAGCTTCATGGGTGAATGGGCAATGTACATATGTATGCTATTAGTCATGAAATAATTTCTGCATTGTTAAAGAGATGTACATCTTTTCTCTTCTTTTTGCCGTCATTTGATGCTAGGCCACCTTTCTTAAAGAACCATCCCTTTTCTGTTTTCAACAACCAAGTTGATGGTTTCTAAAACTAACTCCCCAGAATCCACCTTGCTCTTAAGATCCATACTTGTATAACCAATCCAATATTGGGCACCTCCTTTTCCGAAGAACCTTGTGTGTGCCTGCCCCAAAAGTAGTTCTCCAACGTTTCCTAAAAACTTCTCAATCCTTCTCATAGTATTTCCTAAGAATGTATTCAAATATTTGCTGGCTTATTGAGGAAGGTGGGGATTCATTCTTTATTTGCCTTATTTTCATTTCTGCAGAATTAATGTGACCTTTTAGGTACATTTATATTTACTCC
Organism: Otolemur garnettii; assembly: GCF_000181295.1. Taxonomy (NCBI): domain Eukaryota; kingdom Metazoa; phylum Chordata; class Mammalia; order Primates; family Galagidae; genus Otolemur; species Otolemur garnettii. The sequence goes on along the minus strand of NW_003852409.1, from coordinate 11,598,520 downwards.
ACCCCCACAAAATGGAAATGACCTTTAAAAAAAATCTACAATACATCTCTCTGCTCTCCCCATCCCCCTTCCCCCACATGTACGAGGTCATTAATTGTCCTCATATCAGAATTTAGTGCATAGGAGGGAGCGGGTGGGGGGGTCACAGTATGTGGTACACCTTTGGGGGGCAGGACATAGTTATAAGAGAGTCTGTATCTAACAAATGCAATCAATGTGACCTGGTCTTTATATATAACCTCAATGAACCCCCACAAAATAAAAAAAAAAAAAATCTACAATACAACACAATGAAAAGAGTAAATAAATAAATAAAGTAACACGAATGGCTACACAAAGTGAAAACAGTCACATGAAGCCAAAGGAACTCTGGCTCCTAGTAGGGTCTAACAGGAAGCTGGGGCACAAATTAACTTGAGTTTTCCAAAGGCCAAAGCAAAGTAGGAAACAGTTAATCAGAGAGATGAGATTCACGGTGTCTGCCAGGTTAAAGGAAATGCCAGCTGCTCAGGAGCAGCATGATTTTATTATGTAACAAAAACAAGGCCAGCAAATGCGTGTGCTGTGGACTTTCACACACCATGACCTGGGCCAAAGGGGACCTCCTCTGTGGCAGGCCTTGTCTGTCTAACAATTAGACAATTAACAGTGGACTTAGTAAATACCGTCATGAATTCCTAAATTAACTTTTTCTTGAGGACTGCCTGAAAAAGAGAGCAGAAGTGGGGAAAGAATTACCTTATCTCCGTGGGTCATCTAGTCTTCTGGTATGTCACTTAGTTAAGTATCCTAAAATGAAATGTCGATCCAATGTAAAATGTCTTTACGGAACTGGGTCCTCCGTGGCCTGGCTCCTGTCTCACCTCCTGCCGTGTAGCCTTCACTCCATCAACGCTGCACCACTTGAGTTTCCCCTCGCTCCTCCTGCCTTGGCTGTGCTGTGTCTTCTACAAAGCATGCCCTTGTCCTGGTTTTCTGCCTCATGTTCTTATTCAACCCACACCACCCAACACTCATTTTTTTCTGTGAACCTTCTTCGAACACCAGAATCAGGTCCCTCTTTCTGGTGCCTACACACATGCATGTCCCTCTACAGCAGCGTCTGTCCATGGCGGGTCAAGACGTCTTATTTAGTGGCTGCTACCACGTATAACAATAAGTCAGTGTTTACTAAGCATTCACTTCTATTTCTGCATTAGTTTTCTATGGCTAAGTAACAAATCATAACAGAACTTAGCAGCCCTAAACAATAAACATTCATCATCTCATAGTTTTTGAGAACTATGAGAATGTCAGGTTGGGAATGTGGGTGTTGGTTAGCTGGTTGCCACTGGCCCAAGGTCTCTCACGAGGCTGCAGTCAAACTGTCATTTGGGGCTGTGATGTCATCTGAAGGCTCTGCTGGGAGGGGGTGTGCATTGGAGCACACTCACATGGCTGTTGCCAGGTCTCAGAAAATCCATTCCCCAGCTCACTTGCACAGGCCTCTCCTGAGGAGCCCCCAGGACCTGGCTTTTCTCAGAGTGAATAATCCAAGAGGCAGCAAGAGTCCTCAACCAAGAAGCCAGTTTCTATAACCATCCCTTCTACCATATCCTACTCATTAGAAGCAAATCTCCAAACCAAGCTCACCCTTAAGGGGAGGGGATCACCCAGGGGTGTGAATACCAGAGATGGAGATCCTACGGACTGGCTGCCACAGTCCCAAGCAGTCCCCCTCTCAGTCCCCATTTACAGACAGGAGACTGAGGCTGAGGGAGGTAAAGCAGCTTGGCGGGTGAATATCATACCTATGGTCCGTGGGACCCTCCATCTTTCCTCCCACTGTTCCATACTTTATTGTTGTCTCAATGCCAGTGTGGTAGAAATCATGTACCAGGAATTCTGTAAATCAGAGGTCACATGCAGCACACAGACTTCAGGGAGGGAGTGTTGAAACTCATTTAAGTTCAAGTACCTGTAGGAGGGCGGCGTACTCTCCTCGGAGCTGTAATCTTCTTCCTTCCTTACCGTCTTCCTCCAGCTTAATTCACCCACTTATGCTTCCTGCCTGGCCCTGAAGATATATGTGTTTGTGTTCCTGCTATGAGTGATTGCAGGAAGACTGGGATTTTTTATTCTTCATCTGTTCATTCATTCCACCAGCAAGTACTTTCTGAATGCTTACTGTATACTAGGCACTGATTGGTTGGTTGGTTGGGGGGAGATGTTAAAATAGGCAATGCAAAACTGTTCATAATCAAGGATACTTGGTGATGAGCGCATGGGGGGTTATTCCTAGTATGCTTATTACTTATTTTCTATGTTTGAAATTTTTTATAATAAAAAGGTAAAACTCAAAGGTGATAATACATAAAGTTTCTAAGTCATGTTAGGAAGGGAAGGACAAAATACGGGGGAAACACCTCAGTGAATCCCCACAATACCTTTTGAAGAAAGTTTTAATTTTCCAGTTGTAGATGAAGATACAGGTTGATTGAGATTAGAAGGTTGTAGGGCTGAGATGTGTAGCCATGTCTGTTTGGCTCCCAGACCAACATTTCCCCCACTATACCACACTGCTGAACATGTGCGAATGTTACCTCTGTATCTAAAAGCTTTAGACTGTGCTGAATTCTGGGAATGTATGAGATCACATTAGTAGTACCTGACAGTGACTCTCAGTTTTCACCATCCCTCACTTAAAGTTTCCCCCAGTTAGGTGGAGAATCAGAGCTGTGCTGAGCACACAAGTTATGCCAAGCACTGGGCCTTAATATCAACTCATCTTCACAGCACTCATGGGTATTGCTACCCCCTTGTTCAGAGGGGAAAGCTGGCTCAGAGGGATGAAGTCATACCTCAAGTCGCATAGCTAGACCAGGTGGAACTCAGATTCAAATCTAGAGCTGTAGCACCACAAAATAATTGCTCTTTCTATTAATCAGACTGCCATTTTAGAATGGCAATTCTAGTATCAGAAAAAAAAAAAGAAAGAAAGAAAACCTCTAGACTAGTAGTGTGAGCTGCATGAGCCACTCTTCTTGCTAATTGCCAGTGAGATCCTTCTCCAGCCATAGTGTTCACATCTATGAGAGAGAGACCTGGTCTCAACAGTCCTCATATAAGGTGAGGTTTTCACACCGTGGGTCATCTCATGAACATTAGAGGAAAAAAAAAAGACAAAAGAAAAGAAAAACCATCACAGTTCAGATGAGTGTGGTTTCATGACAGATATATATATACACCCGTGTATACGTGCCTTTGGTATGAAAGATCAATATCTCACTCTCCATCGCTGTCCAGAGTTTGGAAGTCACTGCTTTAAGGCACCTCTCAGCCCCGGGACTTCAGGCTGAATTCAGTCTAACAGATGTAAATGCAAACCCACTAGTTTGTTAGAGATTCTGTAGACCAGTAGAAAGAGGACAACTTTAGAATCAGAGAGACTTGGCTTTGAATCTGAACTCTTCTGCTTATGACTGTGTACCCTTGGGCAAGTCATTTCACCTCTTTGGGCCACAATTTTATTATCTGCAACATGGAAATAATAATGCTCACCTTATAGGATAACAACGAGGCATAAATTAGAAAATATAAACACTTAGCTGAGTTCAAGACACATCATAATGCTCAAAAAATGTTAATTACAACAATTATTAATTTAAATATTTATGTTGTGACTATTATCATTATTATTTTAAAATTGCATTGAAATTGTTTGTTTACATATCTTTTCCTAAACTAGGCTCACAAGGAAATTTAAGGTCGCCTTTATCCTTGCATTTCTAAAACACATTTTATTCAACATAAATTGATTCTGTTGACAGTATCTTCAACGTTAGAACAAGGACTAGAAGATAGAAAGACTATGCCAAACACCTGAAAACAAGTTTATAAAAGGACTTTCATTCAGTTAAGAGCTCTTTGAAAAGAGAATGCACTGTCTTGAAAAGTAATAACGATGACTGAGCATTACGAATTATTTTATTAGGAGATGAGATCACCCACATAATTTTATTTCAATCTCACAACCACGCTGTAAGGGAAATACTTTCAGTCCCCATTCTGCAGGGTGGAAACTAAACCTCAAAACAATAAAACAACTTGCCCAAGCCATGGAACCAGCGCCGGGGACTTTGACTGTACGTTCTTTCTCTTATACTAGCGATTCTTAAATATTAGATCACATGCAAGGATAACTACACATCTGGCCAAAAGCCTATTACCAGGCCCCACTGCCAAAGGTTCTGACTTAGTTCCTCCACTGTGGAGAACTTGAATTTGCCTTTTTTTCATAAGCACCCACAGGCGGCGATTCTGACATGTGGTCAGCAAAAAATGATTCCCTTCATTCATGTATCTCTTAAAGATACAGCTCTAATTCGGAAATCCAAAATTCAAAATGCTCTAATCCAAAAGATTTTGAGCATTGATGTGAGATAAATATTGTCAAGAGAGTGTGTCTGTGTTATGATATTTTGTTTGTTTTGCATTCAGGCTTCGCTTGGTGTCTGCTGAGTGCCTGCTGCTGGTACGAGGCACAGAAAGATGAATTAGGTGTATTCCTCTGCCCACCCTTCCTGCACCTTTTTTTGCAGGAGGAAGGCTTGTAAACCTGCATGCCAGCCATATATGAAGGGTCAGGGGAGCCGCAGGTGGGGGTGCCATCTCTGACTGGCTCCAGAGGCTGGTTCTTGACTCACCTGAAGCCCTCCAGAGCTTTGGTTCCCACCACAGCTCCTGCATAATGTGGTGTAGATACAGGCTGGCTCCACTCTTGGGGTGTGCACAGCTGGTCACCGTGAGACCTTTTCTTTCTGATAGTTCAGGGCATACAAACTTGGTTTCATGCAGAAAATTATTCAAAACTGTGTATAAAAGCACACATATAAAGTGGATCTGAAACATAAATGAATTTTATATTTAACCTTGGGTCCTAGCCCCCAAGACGTCTCACTATATCTACACAAAAATTCCAAACTCCAAAAAATTCCAAAATCTGAAACCCTCTGGCCCTGAGCATTTCAGAGGAGGGATACTCAACCTGTATTCATGAGTAAGGGCCTTATTTCTATAGCCTGGAAAACCTATTTGGACATTTGCCAAAGGCTCTTCTCAGCTGCTGTGGGCACATAATGCTGAAAAATACTCCACTGCATGTATATGCCACATTTTCTGTATCCTTCCATCCATCAATGGATGTGAAAGCTATTGTCATCTTTGCTGTTGTGATTGATATGGTTTGAATGCCCCTGCCAAAACTCCTATGAAATGTAATTGCCACTGTAACAGTGTTGAGAAGTGGGACCTTTTAGAGGTCCCACCCTCATGTGTGAATTAAATATACTGTTACCACAGGAGAAGGGTCGAAGTACAAGTTTGACCAAGTGTTTATGCCTAGAATCCCAGCACTTTGGGAGGCCTAGGCAAGAGGATTGCTTAAGCCCAGGAATTCAAGATGACTGAGAAACATAGCAAGACCTCATCTCTACAAAAAAATTTAAAACTTAGCTGGGTGTGGTGGCATATACCTATGGTCCCAGCTACTCAGGAGGCTGAGGCAGGAGGATTGCTTGAGCCCAGGAATTTGAGGTTGCTGTGAACTGGGAAGTCCATGGTACTCCAGCCTAGGCAACACAGTAAGACCTTGTCTAAAAAAGGGGGAGGGGGGAGAAAAAGAAAGAGAAGAGAAGATGAGGACAAGTTTGGTTGGTTCATTTCTCTCTCTGTCTCGTACTCTCACTCTCCATGTGATACCTTCTGCCACGTGCCAGATGCCAGCACAATCCTTTCCTTTATACATTACCCAGTCCGTGGTGTTCTGTTATAGTAGCAGAAAACAAACGAAGACAACGAATAATGCTGCAATAAATGTGGGAGTTCTAATATCTCTTTGAGACTCTGATTTCAATCCTTTCGGATATATACCCAGAAATGGACTTGCTGGAGCTATGGTAGTGTTATTTTTAACCTTTTGAGGAATCTCCTAATTGCTTTTTAGAAGGGTTGCAACATTTTACATGTAACATGAATACATTCTATAGAGTTGTTGTGCCACATAGGGCCTACAGCTAATAAGACAGCTGTATCGTGCACTTAAAATTGTGTCAAGTGGGTACCATCTCATGTAAGTGCTCTTCCCACCACAAAGGATGAGGACACAAGAAACTTCTGGAGGTGATGGCTGTTGTTACTTTGATTGTTGTTATGGTCTCATGGTCCCATGCGTATATGTCTGAACTCATCAAATTTACATAAAAGATGTACAGTTTTTGTAGGTCAATTGTACCACAGAAAAGACTTTAAAAAAAAGGGGGGGGGGGGCTCGGTTTCACAATAATGTAAATGCACTTAAAGTTACTGAAGTGTACATTTAAAGATGGTTAAGATGGCAAAATTTATGTTACATATTTTTTACCACCAAAATAAAAAAAGGAAAAGCCTTTAAAAAAAAAAAAGAGGTAGATATAAATTCATACTGAAATCCTTTTGTTCTCAATCCTAATATGCTTCATGTAATATTCAAGAGGTATCATGATAAAGCATTTTCAGTTAACTGTACCCTTTATACTAACATAAGACAATGAGAAGCCAGGCAGAAAACAGTTCTCCCCTTCTGAAAGAACCCTCATAGCTCCCTCCCCAGCCTCTCTTGCCAAGTCATTTAACAGGAATTGTACTCTTTTGAAAAAAGGCTAAGAACGCCACATACTCTAAACTGTTTGAAACATTCAAAATTGCCTGGTAGCGGTGGCTTCATTCTCCTGAAGTCCCAAAGACATGTGGCCCCTCAGAAAGATCAGACTGCAACAAATAGACAAAATGCAATTAAGAAAAAAAATGCAGCCAGGAACCGTGGCTCATACCTGTAATCCTAGCACTCTGGGAAGCTGAGCCACACGGATGGCTTGAGCTCAGGAGTTCCAGACCAGCCTGAGCAAGAGTTAGACCTCATCTCTACTAAAAATAGAAAAAGTAGCCAGACATAGTGGTGGGCGCCTATAGTCCTAGCTACTTGGGAGGCTAAAGCAAGAAGATTACTCAAACCTAAGAGTTCGATGGTGCTATGAGCTACGATGCCATGGGACTCCACCCAGGGCTACAGAGTGAGACTCTGTCTCAAAAACAGAAAAAAAAAGGAAGGGAGGGAGGGAGGGAAAGGAAAGAAAAAAAGGAAGGATCACCCATCAAAGTTCAGAATGAAAGGAAATAAAAATAAAGAATAAAGAAAAGTGCCTATAATCTACTATCCAGAAGACTATGAGGCATTTGATTAACATTTGCTTACAGCTGTGTGTGACTCCACATATATATGTATAATGTCACATTGTCACATGTAATATTACATCTTTTCCTTGTCCACCTAACATTTTCTCATGCATGGATATAATCTCTCTGGTTTTATTGTGTGGATAATAAATACTTCATCAGGGGAATGGTCCATTCCCTCATAACCATTCTTTTGTTATTATATATCTAGTTGTTCACTGCTCTAAGCAATTCTGTAATGGATGGCTTCGTAAATAAAGCTTTTTGGAAAACTCTGATGAGAACATTGGGATAAACCCCCCAAAATAGAGTGTGAGGCTGTTAGCTATGACTATCACACACATCACCAATCCCTTTGAAAGGCTGCACCAGGCTGCCCCTCAGGGTCAG
>NW_003852409.1:11589129-11590774 GCF_000181295.1 Otolemur garnettii | reverse complement strand
ATGCTGTGCTGGCACTGCTTTAAAATTCTTAAGGTTTTAATTTTTCAAAGTGTGTTTTGTAAGTGAACGTGCAAATGAGCAGAAGAGATTTGAGCAATCTGTGTTTCTCCTGTCCCCGGCTGCCCCATTCACATAGTGCCAGCCATGCCTCGGAGCTTAAAATTCCAGGGGACCCACAGTGAGTTCAGAGAGACTCCAAGCAAGTACAAGGTGAATGCACTACTTCTATGACTGAGTGAGCCTTGGGGAATGGGAGGAAGGGGTCCAGGGTGCTGGCTGTCCTAAGAAGCGACACTTTCCATGGGAAGCAGAACTTTCTTCCAATGACCAACAAGCCCTATGACGTGTTTTCTTACTTATGTTATTTCCCTGTTTTAGTCAAACACTTGGTCTGGTTATCTTTGCTCCATGCTTACTCATCAGTGAGCCCAACGTAGAGAATATTGGAAGAACGAGCACGTCTCAAGAAGTCAATGCAGCACCCTCGAATTAGTCGTGTGCGGTATTTACACAGTTTTGGTAAGAATGAAGTGCAGGTTTGTGTACAAGCTACAGAACATGTTTCAAATGTGATGCAAATGCAGAACATGGTTTTAATGATTCCACACGGCCGTTTGCCTCCCCTTTCTAAATGAATCTGGTCAATTAGAGGGGGTCAGAGCAGGATTTTTCTAGGAGCAATCTTCCTTCCTGGCTTACCAGCAGGCTGATGGCTTTTGTGCACAATCTAATCAGTGTCAGGCTGCCAGAGCAACTTAGCCTGATAGTGAGAGATTAATAGCAATGTGGGTTTGGGGGCTGGTACTTAGTCAAAGGCAGCTAGGCTAATACCTCTTTGTCACCCTCTGCTCTCTCGGTCTGAGGTTCTTTGTTTACTTGCTCATTGGCAAATGTTTATAGCTTTGTTCTATCAAATATTGTTCTGCTTTGAGTTAAAGCCTCATTTCTGAAATACAACTCTTGTACTTTGAACTGTAGTAAAGTCACTCTTGCTATTGTGAGTTGTTTCTTCTTACTTTAAATTACAAAGTTTTCCTTCTAAGGACATTATTATAGCAGGACATTTTCTGGTATCTAGTGTGCAAAATCTCTGCAGGCTGATAGCCCATAGCCTGGAAAGGAACCAACCTAACACCTAAGGCAGTCATTGTTAAATGTGGCTACACATTAGACCCAACTGAGGAGCTTTAAAAAAACAAAGCGGGAGTGGGCCTGGTATGGTAGCTCGTGCCTATAATCCCAATACTTTGGGAGATTGAGGTGGAAAGATTGCTTGAAACCGAGAGTTCAAGACCAGTCTGAGCAACATAGTAAGACCCCATCTCTATAAAAAAGAAAAAAGAAGGTTGATGCAGTGACTCATACTGTAGTCCCAGCTACTTGGGAGGCTTGAGTCCAGGAGTTTGAGGCTGTAGTGAGTTATAATCATTGTACTGAAGTCCTGGCTGGTCAACAGAGCAAGATCTTATCTCAAAATAAAGTAAGATAAAATGGTAGGGTGCCTAGGTCTAACCCTTCAGGATGCTGACTTCATTGATCTGGGGTACATCCCAGGCACTGAGATGGGGCAGTGTCTAGAACAAGATCTGCCCATGAGCCAAGAGGCACCACACATGGGTTACTTTTGGAGGGGAACTTCCAGGGC
>NW_003852409.1:11585166-11588775 GCF_000181295.1 Otolemur garnettii | reverse complement strand
TATCCAAACCCATCTCTAAACCTTCTTCCCCATGCAGAATGATCATCTCCAATAATAAAGCCAAGACAGAAAATGTGCGATACAACTTTTTAACAGAAATATACTTCTTTTTAACAGCTACACAGCCACTGAATATCAAGGCATACTAAATAAGAAGAGAATGGGGAGGGAATGAAGATGAGGAACTGGTCTTTCCCTAGCAGATGAAATTAGCTTAAAAAAATATCTCTTTGCCCATACCACCTGATTTTATAAGCCAACTTGACTGGACCACGGGATGCCTAGATATTTGGTTTATCATTATTCTGGGTGTGTCTGTGGATAAGAACAACATTTGAATCAGTAGACTCAGTAAAGCAGATTGCATTCAGCCCTCATCTAATCTGTTAAAGTCCTAAATGGAACAAAATCTGCCTGGCTGTCTTCAAGCTATAGTATAGGTCTTCTCTTAGTTCTCCTCCAGACTAAGACTAAAACTTGCCCCATTGGCTCTCCCAAGGCTCAGACTTTTGGACTTAGACTGAATCTATACCATCAGTTCCCTCTGGAGAACCCAAACTCATATACTATCACAAAAGACTTTCCATACACACTTACATTTAATTAACCCTCAGCTGATGGAATAGTGGTGTATGACGTGTCTTGGTTTTCTCAGGCCACCGTAACAAAATATTATAGGGGGAGTGACTCAAACAACAGAAAGTTATTTCTCACAGTTCTCAGGGCACCAGCCAATTCACTTTCTAGTATGAGCCCTCTTCCTGGTTTGCAGGGGGCTTCCTTCATCCACACCTATTGATCTCTCCAAGGCCCCATCTCCAAAGACCATCCAATTAGGCACCAGAGATTCAGCATATGAATTTTGGAGAGACACAAATGTTCAGTTCCTAACAGCTATCTTTCCCATTTTACAGGTAAGAACACTACAGCCTGGAGAAATGAAGTCCCTTGCTAAACATCACCAAGCTCGCTGGTGCAAGAGCTAGAACTCAAGTCAACACCTCCATCACAGATGTCATCCTTTCTGCTTCAACCACAAGTTTCATGTTAGCTACTCTGACATGCAGCCAGGTACTCATTTTTAGGAATAAAGATATAAGAAATTGTTTAATGTTACCAGTTATCTTGGAAGTGCTAATTAAAATGACAGCAAGATTCCATTTTTCACTCATCAGATTGGCCAAAATTAAGAGACTAATAATATCCAGTGTTCGTGAGGGGGAGGGGGAAACACGATCTTAATAACTGCTTATAGGATCATACATCAGTGGACTGTTTGGAGGGCAATTTGGCAGGATCTATAAAAACCTTAAGAGTGTATGCTCTCTGATCAAGTAATTTTAGTTCTTGATACCTACCCCAGGGAAATAGTTTCACATCAGTGCAAAGACAGACACGCCACATTTTCTAGTAACAGTGAAACACAAAGAACACCATATTACCTATTCACAAGGTTTAAAGGACATGGTGCCTATAGACTAGGATCTGTGAGACCTTAAAAAAGAATGTAGCCAATGAGTATATGACGTCAAACACTTTATTCATTAAAACAAACTGTGGCATATATAAAGCATAATTCTATTTATGAGAGACCAAAAACCATGGTAAGTGTCTGTATTACAGGTCTATACGTATAAAATTTCATCAGAAAAATTCGAGACACATACACATCCAACTGCTAATAGTACTTCTGGACCTGGGTTAAAGAAGAAACAAAGGGAGCTTTTGCTTTGATGGTGTAGGGACTGAAATTTCACAGGGAGACTATGTTCCCATTATTGTCTATATCATTGTAACAAATACCAAATAGATACAGAAATGAAAGCATAGAAAAGTAAGTGCTTTCCTTTAAGATGTTTCCTTTTCTTCTCTAACAACAACCCTTTGCAGTAGACGGGGTGGGATCACGTGGTCCACAGTCTCAATGAGAAATCAGAGGGTCTAAAAGGAGAGGGGGGACTTGTGAGAGGTTCCGGGATGGGATGATGGTAGAGCCGGGACTAAAACCCCAGGTCTTCTGACCCCAGTTCCGCTGCTTTATGGACAGCACCTCCTTGCTTCCTTCAGTGTAAGCCATCACCCATTCTTTCCAGGAAGCTTCCAACTCTTAAAAGTGTTAGAAGGTATCAGAGTTTTTCTTCTCCCTCTTCTGTTTAAAACCAGGCTGAGTGGAGAGACCAGCATCCATCAGCGCTCCACTTGAAACCTGCAAGTTCACTGTTGCAAAAGACTCCTCTGATGTTTTGTCCAATTTCCATCCAAATAAATCTCATTTTGCTGATGTCTATAAAGTCTGACTTTATAGCAGAGAGCTCTTCTAGAACTCTGTCTTTAATAAAAGGGGAAAGAAGTGGAACTACTAATTTAGTTTCTTTAAAAGGCATGTATTTTCATGCACATTAAGTCCATCTGTTAGTGAAATGGATGCCTTTGCACAGTGTATAATTTGATAAAACCCAAAAGAACTCAGAGCTCCTAGCTTGAAGCAGAAATAGAGAAAGTGGCTGGGAATCTGACTAAAGTGGAGAAATCCACCAAGCTATTTTTAGAACTAAAAACTGATTTTAAAAAGAAATACCCGTCAGGGAGAAAAATGAGTGCTCACAGTGTAAGCGCTTTCAGCACATTTAAACTGCTTTAGGGACCGAGATCAAAGGGCCCACGGTCTCTACAGCTCACGTGCTGGCGATATCTTTTTCACAGCACTGTGTGATAGCTGACAACATCACTCTCAGCCTTCACACCACCCTGTGGGTCCCTACTGGCTGCAGAGAGCTTATAAACCAGCTGCCCCATGTTTATTTGCCAGCATGAAATATTCTAAAATGTTCAATGTTGACAACATTTAAAATTTGTCCTTTCATGTTAAAATCCTGATTTCTGATTTCTCAAAAAAAGTTAGAAGATCTGGCCATGCTGGGCCCAAATTCCAGCAGAGCATTAATGTGCTGGCATGGCACGGTCCCCTCCTGCATTTACCTGGCCCCTATAGCTACCTGAAGTTGCAATACCTGGTCGTGAGGATTATCATCCTCACTTCACAGAAGGTATTTAAGGTTCATTGCTGTTGGCTACTGGTCAGCTCCTACATCCTTGTCTCCAAGTTCTTTCCTCATTTTTTAAGTCAGTAAATCTCCCTTGGTCACCAGCTCTTACCAGGTGGTATGCTAGGCAGACACAGAAATGAATGAAAAGCAAGGGCCAAGCAGATGACACACACCAATTAAGCAAATTTGAGCAGGGATGGTTGAATGAATGGTGGAGGAACCACAAAGGTAGTGCAGGATTCTGAGCCTAGGAACCGTGGGACTGTTCACAGCCTTAGGCCAGAGGGGCAGCATCCCCTCCCTGGGGAGAAGCCACATGACGTTCTGTAGGAAATGCAGCCAGCTGAGGATAACCCGTGAGCTGAGGAGCTAGGGGAGCCCCTGCCCTCACTCTCCTCCTCACGTCTGGTAGTCTGAGGGGTCACCTTCAGCAGCTAAAGCCAAAAGCAAAAAAAATGGGGTGCCCCTGAGTTCAGTGCATAGAGTTCAGGCCCCTGGACAGAGCAGGGCAGAAAAGGGGTAGAGTAGATCCCTGCTACAAATGGAAGCTGCTGAGCCAACC
>NW_003852409.1:11576907-11584818 GCF_000181295.1 Otolemur garnettii | reverse complement strand
ACTCGGTGCTTCCCTGATGTGTCTGGTTCTTTTGTACCACATGCCTGTGCACTGACCCTTCCTTCTGCAGCAGTGTCCTGCCCCTGCCCTTTATGAGAAGTTATCTCATCCTTAAATTCCATTCACAATCACCTCTCCAAGCAATTCCACTTATATATCTACCCAAGAAAAATGTAGCCATACATGCACCCAAAGACACACATGCAGCATTGTGCATAGTAACCAAACCAGTGGTAGAATGGATCAACGAATCATGGCATAGTCACAAAGTAGAATATTGTCCAGCAATGGGAATGCATGACCTGTAACTCTGAGCAGAAGTCACGAACCAACACCATAAATATCACATTGAGCAAAAGAAGTCTGACCCCAAAGAATACATCCCACAAGATTCCACTTATAAAAAGATCAGAATTGGGCCAAATCAATCTATGGCATTAGAATTCAGGACAGTAGCAATCTGTCAGTGGTAGCACAACGTTGGGGACAATCCTGTGTTGCTAGTAATGTCCTGTTTCATGATCCAGGAGCTGTTGTATGAAAAGTCACTGGGTCATATGCAGATGACACACACACTTTCCAATATGTTATATAAAATTGTTTTTTAAAGTTGAAGTCCCCTTCTAAGGGAAGGCTTCATAGGTTATTGAGTAAGAAACAAGGGCTTCCTATCCAAAGAGCTCAGAAAACTCTTCTTTAAGCCACTAGGAAAGAGCAATGACTCAGGAGCCCCAGATCGACCTGGACTTCCCTGCTCCTTTAATGACACCGTGGAACAGATGAGCTTCCGTTTCTTTTCGGTGATCAGGGGTTTCACAGGCATCGGTGATAAATGGGTCCTGCACCATTTTCTACACTGCCTTGCAAATCCGGACAGTCTGTGTTTATAAAACAGCCCTGAGATGAGGCAGGCACTGTGGCACAGGCCTACAGACCTAGCTACTCAGGAGGCTGAGACAGGAGGATCACTGGAGCCCAGGAGTTCGAGACCAGTCTGGGCAACATAGTCAAACCTCATTTCTATAAAATAAATCAATTAACTAAAAATAAATAAATGAATAAATAAAGTAACAACCCTGAAATGACTGCAAGTCTCAACTTTCCTCCCATCTGCCACCCATACTGAAAGAAGATATGACCAAAAAAAAGAGAAAGAGAGAAAGAAAAGATGCCTATTGTGTACTTATGTAATGAGCCATTTGTTTTAATCAAGACATTTATATTAACGCCAACCTAACCTTGTGACCAGCATGAGATAACCAACATCCCTCCCCTGGTTGCATAATTCCTACTCAAAGGACGCTAGTAAGACAGTTTGACTCGATGTGGGATTTCCATTTACTCTTAGAATGCAGAAATTAACTCGAGTCCTTATTTATTTTTCTCAAACCTCTCCAGGAAGCATCCCCAAGTTAGGATGACCACATTAGCCCCTCATCCCATGTGTGGAAGAAACTCTGGGTTTTATCTTCAGATATTCCACGGGACTACTTTCCTGACTTCTTTTCAATAATGATCTCAGAATGATAAGGCCTTCATGATGCTACATAAGCCAAGTGAAATGAAATGTGACTATTTTATTTGTTAGTAATACCAATTGTCTTAGTCTATTTCGGCTGCTAACCAAATGCCACAGACTGGGCAGGTTATCAACAACAAAAATTAATTTCTCACAGTTCTAGAAGCTGGGAGGTTCAAGATCAAGGTGCTGGCAGCTTTGGTGTCTGGTGAGGACTCATTTCCTGGGTCATACGTGGTGCCTTCCATGTCCTCAAAGGTAGAAGGCACCACTAGCTCTCTGAGGTCCCTTTTATAAGAATGTTAATCTTATTCACAAGGGCCCTGTTTTCATGACCCAATCAATTCACAATCACCTTGAGAGTAGAATTTGAACACGTAAATTTTGGGAGGGGTGACACATTAAGACTATTGCACCAATATTGGGTGATAAGTATTGCTGTTGTCCTAGGTAACTTCCATGGGTTAATCTGCTGTGGCGTCAGATAGCATGGGTTTAATCCTACCTCTGATTCTTACTGGCTCAGTGACCTTAAGTGGGCAGGACCTCTCTGGGTCTCCATTTCCTTATCTATGAAATAAAGATGCCTAACATAGTTAATTCATTGAGTCATTTCTTTCTTTCTTTCTTTCTTTATTTTGAGGCAGTCTCACTCCCAATCACCCTGGGGTTGAGGGCTGTGGCATCATAGCTCACAGCAACCTTAAACTTTTTTTTGAGACAGGGTCTCAAGCTGTCACCTTTGGTGGAGTGTCGTGCTGTCAGCTCATAGCAACCTCCAACTCTTGGGCTCAAGAGATCCTCTTGCCTCAGTTTTTCTAATTTTAGTAGAGATGAGGTCTCATTCTTGCTCAGGCTGGTCTCAAACTTATGAGCTCAGGCAATCCACCCTCCTCAGCCCCCCAGAATGCTAGAATTATAGGCGTGAGCCACCACACCTGCCCTCATTGAGTAATTTAGAGGATCAAATGTATATGATTCATGGTATAGGCCCATGCTGACTTTTTGAGGACTATTTTGTTTATCAGTGATGTTGGATATTGTGAAAAGTATGCATGGACCTTTGGTTTGCTCATCAGCTTTGGCTGGTGTTTGCTTATTTAATGTGAGGCCCGAGACACCCCTGGATGGGGCTTGAAACATAGGAAATGCTTATTTAGTTCTTAATAGTCACTCTAATTTCTTCACAGCATCCCTTTCAAGAAAGCCTCATAATCTCCATTTTATGAAGGAGAAACAGAAGCCAGGAGACTTGCCCAAGCTCATGGAGCTATGAAATGGCAGATCCAGGATTTTTGAGCCTAGTTCTACCTGATGCTGAAGCCCAACCTCTTTGGATCCTTCAACTCAGCAGATGTTGTGGCTGAACCCCCTCAGTAATTGCTTTGATTCCTCTAGAAGCATTATTTTTGTGAGAAAAAAGGTATTTCAATTATTTTACTGAATTATTTAAACGAATAAAAAAATTATTATGTAAGACTCTTGCCCTTATCATAAAAACTTCTTTTTCCCAAGCTCATTTTTTTTTTAGTGGAACCATTCAAGATTGTCAGTCCTAATTTTGTGACTGTTGCCAAACTTATTTCAGACACTAGCAAGGCTCAGAGAACCCGTGCCAAGGTTTGTGACCTTGAAGACCTCCTTCCCTCTCACAGGGACCTCAGTTTCCCCTTCTGTTGGACAAGGGAGTGAACGGCAGCTGTCCCTGTCCCTGAAGCCTGACCTGAAGTTTCTCTTCTGACTTCATTCCAGAACCTTCATTCCAGCTGCTTGCGAGCAGCTCAGCTTCTATGTTCAAATCCTAACCCATCTTCCCAAACTATGTCCGAAAGAGAAAGAGAAAAAAAAAAAGGAGAGAATCCAACATCCGTTTTCACACCGTGGCTGGGGACTCATTCCTGAAACATTTTTCATGTCTGACCAGGAGGGCACCTTGTTGTGAGTAACAGGATTCCTCGCTCCCTCTCGGGCAGGCTCTGGGCTCTGCTGATAAGACAATAAAAAAATGTGCTGATGAGCTTTTCCAGGAATCGAAGCTTCTCCCTGGCCGGGGCCAGTGCTGCTGTGTTCAGAGAGGACAGGGCTGCAGCCCTGTGGCTGGAAGGCCTTCCCTTCCCAGGAGAGCTGGCCAAGTCCACGTCTGGGGGCTCCCTGTCCCCACCAGCACCTCCTGCAGGCCCTGTGTGAGCAGTGCCAGTCACACTTCTCTCTCCCTGGCTATGGGGGAGGCCCCTCCCTGCCCCAGCCTGAGGAATTGCTAAGGGAACCCTCAGTCCCACTCCACCACCCACTCCTGATGTGACATTGAGCAGGTTTCTGAACACCTCTGGGCTTCCATACTTGCCAACATTCAGCATTCTAGTTCCTTTGGGAAGGATCCAACTCCTATTTAAACCTCTCAGTGACCTTACAGCCCATGTGATGAGTGTTATTGTCACCCTGATGAGCAGCCAGACGTGGACACTAAGCTACCAAGAGGTCAAATATTTCCCTTACGACCACACACGTTCAGGATTGGAACCCAGGCCCCAGGGCTGCAGGGAGGCTCCCGCCAGGCCAGCAGTCCTCGAATGTTTTTGGTCTCAGGACCCCTTTACAGTCTTTAAAATGACTGAGGACCTCAAGAAAGTTTTGTTGCTGTAGGTTATATCAATCACCATGTTAAAAACTAAAACTGTAAAATGTTTGAAAGCTCAGGAATTCATGAGCACAAGTTCCATTTGTCCACGTATCATCCGTGCCCAGCACCATCCACACTTAGCCTCCAAAAGTCTCCACTGTAAGCTCAAGAGAGAAGGGGAGTGAAAAATCAAATGATATCTTTGTATTATTACAAAACTGCTTTGACTCCAAGGACCCCTGGAAAGGCTGTCAGAGACTCCCAGGGGTCCCCAGACCACACTCTGAAAACTTCACGCACTACACTGCCTCCATTACCATGCTCCGACCTGCACGTGTCCACAGTTTCTCCCAGGGCAGTAACTCAGTCAGTAAATGTTATTGAGCAGCAGCAAGGCAGCAGGCACAACGGGAGGCACTAGGATACAGCAGCAATTAACCAATACTTCCCTCCCTGCCTTCGTGACACTTCCAGTGAAGTGGAGGAGACAGATACGAAGCCAAAAAGAAAAAAAAATTCACTCCAATAAGTAATTAAAAACCATCAAGATTATTAGAAAAGAACGGGACGCAAGGGGACTGTAGCTCAGAGACACAACTTAGTTTGAACAGTCCGGAGAAACTTTTCCTGAGGAAGTCTGCAAACTGAGGACTTTGCAAACTGCAACTACGCTTTGCAGGAAGAAACCGCCGGCGATGTGCTTCTCGTGAGGGTCTGGGCTCCGAGCCTTGTCATCTTCTCCTCCCTTCTATTCCTAAAACTGCCCCAGTTAGAACCTCTCAGTTCAAAGACTCTCACCCCGGGGCCCTTAACTGTTTTCAACTCGTGAGCCCTGCCCGCCCCCATCATTTGGTACCAACACAGCTGCTCCCGAGGAATGCACGCCGTGGCAGAAATTGGTGGCAAGAGGAAGAAGTGGCTACAACACGAACTCTGGCTTGGGCTTGAGTCCAGGTCTCCGTCTCTCCCCTTCCTGTCCCTGTGACCCTAGATGAGCTGCTGTTCTGGATTCTCAGCAACCTCAGCTGTTCTCATGAAGAGTATAACACCTTCCTTACAGGATTAGGGCAAGAAACAAATAAGGGAGCTGATGTCTGTGAAGACACCCTGTCCGTGGACAGGATAAAGAAACGTGTGCAGGTGCAGCAATGGCGGCAAGGTTGCAGCAGGATCTAACGGGAGACCTGCGAGGTGAAGCGGTTTTCTCTGTGTTGTTCCCAGCTACGTGTTAAACCCCATGCTAAATACATGTCATTTCAAAGAAAATCTATAATTCAAAATACATGTTCTTTGAAGGATGCATGGAGCACGGAGCTTTGGGGGTTGGGGGGGGGGAGATTTCCTTTTTCTGAATGCAGAATCAGAAATGCAGAAGAGCGGCTATGATTTCTTCAAGACAAAAGCCTTAGTGACTCAGAGCTTGACTTTGTTCACCTTGTTTATCATTCAAAACTGAGCCTTCTCGCCAGATCCACTGGGGTATTTGGTCCATGGCACATGGAGCTGGGAGGCAGGAGCACCAGGGTCTCGTTCCAGCTCAACCACTGGTTCACTGTGGGCATTTGAACATGTCTCTTCTCTGGATTGGCCTCCAGTTTTCACATCTATGAAGTGGGCAGCGAGGTGGTGGGAGACTTTGAGTCTGCACCCTTTGAGGCTGACATTTCTGAAAGGGTGGAGCAGGCCCTATGGGAGAAGACTTTGGGAATTACAGGCTTAAAAGAGAATTGCAAATGAAAAGGATAATCACCTTTCAACGTTCTCTTCATCCTGCAGATTATTTGTCCAGGAGAAATGCTCATGTTGGTGGTCGCCTGCCTTGGACAGCTCTCCAGCAATCACGGCATTTCTCTTTAACTGAGAGGACCAAGCTGAGGCGTGCAAGAGCGTTCAGCCAGAAATTAACATTATTATGTTGTTATTGTCGTCTGTATGTTTTGGTTAACGTCTACTTTGACAGGTAACTCTTTTTTTTTGTTTTTATTTATCCTAGTGATACAAAGATTCCTTGGTAAATAAAACTATTTTCGTTTTAAACAGTGAGTTATTAGAAGAACCTAACAGAGATTGCAGGAAACACACAGCTGTGGGAATGATCATGGCCTTGCCGACCCAGGTTGAGAACTGATGTCTGAGGTTACTCGTGTCACTGCTGAGTCCCAGCCCCCGTTTGGTGGCAGTGGCAGTCACCGTGTTGTCTTCCATTGTCTAGGTTCCCTGGGTGCTGAAGGTGCGTTAGACTCTGTGTCAGGGGTAGACACATCCGTGTTCTGCCACTGACGAAAGAACAGCAGGTGCACCCTCCAAGAATAATCCTGAGAACAAAGGGAGGGCCCTGGCTATGGTTTTAGGTGTACATATTCAGAAGAAATTACAATAACCATGAGTTCTGTGTGTTACAAAAGTGTTAATGTGTCAGGTGCTTTCTTATATGTGAACTCAGGAGTCCTCACCACGTCCTCCAATTTGGGGTCTTTCTGGCTTCCCTTTACAGGTCAGAGAAACACAAAAGCCTGGAGAGCTGAGTTGACAGAAGTCACACACCTAGAAAGGCGTAGGAGGATTTTCACAATCGGCATCTTTTGTCACCAAAGGTCATTGCTCTTTCTACTACCAATGGAGGCTAAAGAAGGTTTCAAAATAAATCAGGAAGACGATCTCCAATTTTTTTTTTCCTGGCAGTAAGTATTCCATTCTATAAATGCACTATGTAAATGGCCCCAGACTTTGGAACACATGTTGGTATCCAATAAGTGAATATGTGGCTAATTCTGTGTATCTGTAATATGCTTATCAATGTCTAAAAGTAGAACTGGTGTGTCAGAAACTGTATGTTCATTTTTAACGTTCTTGACTCATACAGAGGCATATTGCCAAAATGCCTTTGAGAAAGATTATACTGATCAATGCATATGGCACTTGCATGAATGAGGGACTGATTCTCCCATACTTACCCAATTTCTGAGTATTATCATCCTTTTAAGTAGGAAATAAATGACACGCTAGTGTTTGATGAGCACTTAATTATTATTAGTCAAGTCTACACATTATCCCGGCTCTTCATTGATCATTTGGATTTGCATCTTTGGGACCTTTGTGTTCAAGTCAATTATTTAACTTTTCAAAATTTTATACTGGTAGGATTCAAAATAAGGGCAAATATCCCAGAAACTTCCTGGGACCCAGGTTTCCTAACTGTAATATGGATTTTGGAGGAAAGGCTTTCAAGAGGCCCTTCATTCCGACCTTCACTGGGACACAGGTGGCAGCGATGGCCCTGAGAGCCTGGACATACTTTCTAGACTGGAGTCTCAGCCCCACCAGCTCCTTCCTGCTTATGCCAGTATAGACGGTCGAGTCTGTGAGATGTGCTGGGCCGCCCCTACCAGGACCAACACTACGACTATTTCCCCATGGGACTATCTCACCCCTGACCGTTTATTGAGGCAGTGCCTATCTTTTACCTCCATGTCAAACTAAATTGTGACATCTCCGTTTATAATTTAAGATGTGATTTTCTGCCTGTTACCGTCATTATTTTTAATAACTCCTCCCTCTGCTTACAGCCCAACCAACCACACCTGCCACTCTGTCCTTGGGAAATCAGACATGCCAAAGTTGTACTTGTTATAATACCTTCACCGTCTCCACGACAACCAGAAGTGATGGCCCAGACGTGCTAATGAAAGAACATATCCCCCAGCTAGTAAGAAAAGGACCATGGACCCTTAAGGAGAAACCTCATGTATTTCTTTACATATATATATATATA
>NW_003852409.1:11575513-11576423 GCF_000181295.1 Otolemur garnettii | reverse complement strand
GAGGAAAGTGTTGGAAGTGTAGGTTGTAATGCCCTGCAGGGGCTGATAAGATATGTTTTATTTCACAGAGATCTTCCAAAAAACGGGGGGAGTTGTATGTTTTAACCTGACCCACCCACACGGCACACTCACAACCACCGAAGAAACTGAGCTACATCCTGAGCTGCATTTAGAGTTCATGGAGTAGCCCCACTGCCATTGTGATGTCTACTCACCCTTGCTCCTGGGCTCTTGTCCCCTACACATCTCTCCCCAGCTGGCCTTCACAGTGGTGCTCTTGCTGTCTACACAGAGTTTCTAGCCTTGCCAGCCCTTGTATCCTAGAAGCCCCAGATGTCCCAGTCTTCCTCATCCCACTCCACCCCTTGCTCCTCCAAACCTTCTGTAGGGTGAGGAAGGGTAGATGCAGACACCTTCTTGGTTCCCTCTTGGCAGCAGGGCCATCCGCACAGCTGGGGAGGGCGTTTTGCAAAATCACTGCCTATATGCATTTAAACCAAATTTTGGTTCACCCCATGTCTATGCCAGCCTCTCCAGATTACAGAGAATGAAACACACACAAAAAAACTGTATTTCCATATCTTCTTGCAACCTAGAGCTGGTTTTCTAAAACGTTCAACAATTTTCTAAGCATCTATTTCCCTACCTGGAATTGTTTTGCTTTTTGAACTAGCTGGAGTGTTTTCCATGGCCTTCCCAATGGGCTTCCTCCTCCACTGACTGGTGCTTCAGCATGGATTTTACTCCTATAGAACACTGTCTCAGAAGCCGTCTTCTTTCACTGAAGCCTCCTATGCCTCCCAGATAGGCTATGCATGTCCCCAGACCTGTTTTTTCATAGGATTATCTCATGGCTAGAAGGCAGGAGGACAACGCAAACCCAGCTTTTCTGACTCCCAATCCCAAGCTC
>NW_003852409.1:11574213-11575368 GCF_000181295.1 Otolemur garnettii | reverse complement strand
CTGTGTCTGAGCCATAGTTCAGTCACTGCTCTGTGCCAGCCATGTGATTTTATTTGATTTAGTTAACCCTTTTTGATTCTAATTGTTCTCCTCTGTCAATGAGAGATAGCAGTATTTCCCTCGTAAGGCTAATGTGATGGCCAAATAAGATAATTCGTGTTAAGTGCCCAGCACAGACTCCCAATAAACGTCTGTGAACTCTGTTAGCTGTCATGATGTGGGGCCATTCACAGGAAAGCGTTGGGTAAGAAAGCCAGCATGGGGTGGGGGAGAGGACAGGGTGAGGAGAAGGGCACATCACCACCTTGAACCCACTGGATGGCCATCTATTCCTGGTGAAACCTCCCCTGGTAGACTCCCTCCCTGGGGCTCCCACAGTGAGACAATTTGCGTCTCCAACAAAGCATTGATCCAACACACAAAGGTGGTCCATTTGCATGTCTATCTCCCCAGGGACATCAAGCATTGTGACAGCAGGGCCTGGCATTCTTATCTCTAAATTGTGGCTGTGCTACAGCAGTGCCAGACACAAAGCAGCCCTTCTTGCTTATTAAATGTGACTGAGTCAATAAATGAATGAATGAACGAGGGTCACATCATTGTGAAACCTCAAGTCAACATCGCTCTGCAGGAGAAGGTGACAGAGGGCTTCCTAGGAGCCATCCTCTCAACCCCCCACGTTCAAAGCCACTTTCAGTTCTTACAGTTTTATAAAAATGCTGATTGAAAGAATATTTTGTATCCTTATAAATGCAAAACCCTGAAACTCATACTCTAGGCATAATTTATAAAGAAATACTGTCACTACTTAATATTCTAATCAAGATTAGATTTATTTATTTATTTATTTATTTATTTATTTTGAAACAGAGTCTCACTCGGTCACCCTTGGGAGAGTGCTGTGGCGTCTTAGTCACAGCAACTTCCAACTGTTGGGCTAAAGTGATCCTCTTGCCTTAGCCTCCTGAGTAGCTGGGACTACAGGCACCCACCACAATGCCCGGCTATTTCTCACTCTGGCTCAGGCTGGTCTCAAACCTGTGAGCTCAGGCAATCCACCCGCCTTGGCCTCCGAAGTGCTAGGATTACAGGTTTGAGCCACCATACTTGGTCTTTACACCTAAGATGGCAGGTTCGAATCCCCAGCCCGGACCC
>NW_003852409.1:11562917-11574051 GCF_000181295.1 Otolemur garnettii | reverse complement strand
AAAAAAAAAAAAAAAGATTACAGACTTTTTAAAGTAAGCAGTTGCCGATAAAGCCTTTATAGGACACTAATTACTGAAGTGAAAATTTCCCCCTTTTTTTCCTGAGGCATCTATCTAAATTCTTTTCATCTCAGCTTCTATCGTAGTAAAATAAGATATATAAATAAATAACTCTTATTGAGCACTCCCTGGGTTCTAGTCAGTACTCCAGTCTTTGTAACAACTGGCTTGTGAGTAGATCTCATTATCACCACTACTTAACACATTAGGAAATCAATGCACATCGAGGTTAAATGCCTTGCCTGAGGTCACTCAGCTAATAAGTGACCCGACAGGCTTTGAACCTAGAAACCAATTACCTCCAGGGCCCCTGGTCTCAATTCCTGCTCAGTATGGCTTATTTTTTTCCAAACATTTAATAACAATAGGCATCAACATCAAAAAGTTAACCATATCCAAGATTCCTCCTTGTGTTCCTTCTCACCGACTTTCCTTCATATCTCTAATGAAAGGTTGTATTTTATTTTTTTAATTAAATCGTAACTGTGTACATTAATGGGAAGGTTGTATTTTAATTCAGGGAGGAAGAAGGTAGACTAACTCCATCTGCACCCCTGATCAAATGAGGAGTCCTGAGGTCTGGCCGTCTTTGTGGCCAGGAGCCCTTTGGCAGGGAACTAGCTGTGTCCCAAAGAGGAGGGACAGGCAGATGAACAAGTGGATTTGGACCCTTCCCTTTGCTCCTCTCCCTCCAGCCCTGCCTTGAGGAGGAGAACAGCATCTTTGGAGCACCCACCAACACACATACTCTGCTAAGTTCTGAGCCTTATGAGGGCCATATAATTTTCTCTGTTTATATGGGAGGGGGAGCTGGAGCTCAGAGAGGTTGAGTGACTTACCCAAGGTCACTCAGATAAACTGTGCCACTGGTCCTGGAACCCTGGTCTTTCTGACTCCACAGCCCAGGACTGCTTGTCACAGCTCCGAGATTTTCTACAGCCTCTCATTCTCACAGGGCGCCCTGAGCGAATGTGGGACTCAGTGCCCCTGTGGGACTCTGTCCTTCATGGATATGAGGTCGTGTGGTCAGCACAGTTCCTGTGGGAAGAGGCATATGTCAGCCCGGGGGGGCGGGGGGGGGGACCAGTTTCCACAGGACGGAAGCAAGGCGGAAGGAAGCTCAGCCTTTCCCACCCCTCTGCCTTTCCCTCTCACAATTTAACTGTTAGCCCAAGATCAGGGCAGGGACTGTGCCATGCTTCTGTGTCAGCTGAGCAGTGAGAGGTGACTGGAAGGACTTCCGGACTGAACTTGGAGCACTGCAATCTGGGCCCCTCCTGAGTGGGAAGCGTCTGTAGCTGGCATTGCCTCCATGGGGCCTCCCATGAGAGCTCAAATCACAGTCCCTCCAAGAAAATCACCCCTTTGAAAGAAGGATGGGCAAAAAAAAAGAAAGAAGGATGGGCAAGCATGGGGGCAGGGGAGTAGAGGGGCGGGAAGGAACCAGATGATATTCTCTCAAAACCCAGGATTCCTCGTTATTTTTTCCCAGGTTTCCAATCCCACCTCCACAGGAAACACCCAGTACCGTCTCGGGGAAGTGACATGGCCTTTCTCAAGAGACTCTACTACAGAAAGCTGTTAAGACCCCCTCATCGGGTGTGGCAGGCCTATCCCAGCGCCCAGCAGGCCTTAAGCGCTCCACGAATGGCAGCTCCCAAGTGTCAGAGCACTTTTAGAATTGGTCTAGGAGGTTTTCTGGTTTTCACTAGAAGATCCTCACTCCCTTCCCTGCCCTTCCCTGCGTGAACAGGCCTAGCAGGAGAGAAGTCCTGGAGCCCTAGGGAAGCTCTAAAGGGAGTACAGTGGGGTGCAAAGGAGGTGGGGGAGCAGGAGGCCTCCCAGCCCTGCAGCCATGATGCTGAGGCAGGTGAAGATGGAGTGTTGGGGTACCAGGCAGCAGGGACTGTGGGCACAGCACTGAACTTCCAGTATCCCAGCTTGGAAGGCTGTGGCCTTCTTTCCAGGAAGAAGGGACTGTGGCTCCTGGCGACCCTGGCTGCCTGCTGCACTCCACAAGATTTGGAATAGACACCCAGAGTACAAGAGGGGCTCGGGGGTGAGGAAGTGGGCCCCGCATCTGCACAGCCCCGAGCACGACAGGCAAGACGGAGGGCTCTGTGTTCCTTCAACACAAAGGCAGCATGGCTACGTATTGACCAGGTGACAGAAGTGTGACTAGACATCTGCAGGGACTTCACCCTGTACTTGTATTTCCACAATTTTTCACTAACTCGCCGTTCGCAGCACTTTACTGAATATAACTGCCTCAAACAGTGATATTCAACTCTATTTGTTATATTAACAGATACATCTTCCAACAGCCACAGAGATGAACATCATTGTCCTCATCTTACAGATATGGAAATCAAGGCCAAAAGAAACAGACATTCCTAAGATCACCCTGCTCAAAAGTGGCTGAGCTGGGATTCAACCTGCCTGTCTCCAACGCCCACCCTCCTACCGTGCTGGCTGGTGCGGCCTTCACCTTCACAGGAGCAGAATGTGTGAGCAGGACCAGACTGTGGCAATACAGCCTTGTTCTCACCTTATGGGGAATCTGAAGTTTGAAGGGCCCAGGGGCTTATGGAAGCGGGTCAGAGGCAGGTGCAGAATTTGCATTTTCTGTCCTCACCAGGTGTCCACTCTATGTGAAGTAATCTTGGCTCATAAAACTTCATTTTGTAAGATTCCCACAAGCCTTTCTTTGGGGGGAATATCAAGCTTTTAATAATGGAAACTGGATATTGACTGAGTACCAGGCATTGCATGGTTTATTCTCCCAACTCTGGGAGGAGCCTTACTCCTATAATTGTCCTCATCAAAGCCCTGGCGCCTCTGAACACCAAAGGCAGTTTAATGCAATGTGAGCACATGTAACTTTCTATTTTTCTGGTCATGGGAGTTTGTTTGGCTCAAGTGCAGAGCAAGACAGAGGGACCAAGAGTCAATGCCCCAGGAGCAGCCCCTGACCATCCCGGCAGGGATACTGTGGATAAATAATATTGCAGCTTCCTCCCTCCAGTGCACAGCCCTCAGTCAGCGTCCACGCCACCACCCAGGGTTCTCCGTGCAGCTGCCCTCCAGTCACCCATAATGGTAATGGCCTTGATCACATTTCCTTCCCTCTCTGTCTCATATCTCTTCCCTAGCAGTGTTCTCTGGGACCTACTCACAAACAAGCCACCTGCACTCAAACTACAGCTTTCCACTCAAAGTACAGCTTTCCACTCAAGTGGACAACATTCCTGGGACACGGAAGGGAAGTGTTAGTGTTGGAAACTCTGCTCCACTAATCACCTCTTGATATGTCTGATTATCTCCATATTACAGATGAGGAACCTGAGTCACAGAAAGATGAAACATGGCATATTTAAGCTTGCATGGCCGTTGTTACCCTATCTAACTGAGATTGTGCTCTTCTCCTGATCCTCCCTGCCTCTGAGACGCTGAGAAGTTTACTCTCTAATGGCCAACATGCAATGGAATGCTATTCAGGACTGGGCTCCTGGAGGCCAACCCCGGCTCTCAAATTCCACTTCATGGACAGCTGCAGATGCTACCATCTTGAAAAGCAGGCATACGTGCAGCTTTGTAAACCTTTCACTAGATTCTAACATTCACTAGATTCTTCTGAAAGCAGATTCTTGCACTACTTAATTAGGAGAATCTGTATTAGTTACCTATTGCTCTGTGACAAATTATCACAAAACCAGCAGCTTAAAATAACACATATTTATCTCACAGTTTCCATGGGTCAGGGGTCCAGGCATGACTTAGCTGTGCTCAGGTCCCACCGGGTGTCAACCAGGCTGTGCTTTCATCTGCAGGCTCAACTGGAGAAGAGTTTGCTTCTAAGATCATCCAGGTTGTTTACAGAATTCATTTCCTTGCAGAAGTATGACCAAGGACCACTGCTTTCATTGGCTGTTTGCTGGAGGCCAACCACAGGTCCTAGAGACCACCACAGTCCCTTGTCACATGGCTTTTTTCATAGGGAGGTCACAATGTGGCAGTTTGCTTCTCTAAGGCCAGCAGAAGAATCTCTTGCTCCAGTCCACTAAAAGGGACCCATGTTTATATGCAACAGACCCAGGGAGCAGATGGGGGGAGGACAGCCCATCATCTTTGACCCATGACGGATGGATTTGTTATGTATATTTCCATTAATGTTATTTATTCATCATAATTATGCTAAACGTGGTACCCCAAAATACAATATTAAGTCCCATTTACCTTTCACATAAAGACTTTCCTTAGTTCTCAAGGAATGTGGAATAAAATACAGGTACTCTAGCCTGGTTTTCAGGCCCCCTTCCTTATGTCTTCCTGGCCTCACCTTTGCCTGCTTCTAAGTCTTTCCAATCAAGCCGAACCAGATATCTCCTTCCAGCAAAGGCAGCCCCTCTGCCTGGCCTGCCCTTTGCTTTCCTCTTGGTCAGGGTCACATGCATTTCATTGCAAACCCTTGGGGTAGGTGGCCTTGACCCTCGCAGGACCCAATCAGCCTGTCCCCTCTCTGGACTCCGTAGCTTTGTGTGTGTGCTTCTTTATACTTCTGGTCGCACTGTGCTGTATAATTTCATCAAGCAGCAAGGCTTGATTCACTTCTGGATTCCAGAACTTGGCATAGATTAGGCCACAATAAGTATGTGCTAAAAACGCAAATACATAATCAATATTATTAACAGCAACTTTTCCTTTACGGCCCCTTAAGGTTTGCGAAGTATATTAAGCTGATGTGGGCAAGTTCGGAATGAAGATATGGGGCAAAGGCCAGCGAGATCCAGCTGGGTGACCCCAGCAGGCCAGGAACAGTTGGCAGCCGGATGTCCTCTTCTTGTAGATGGACAGGCTCCGGAAAAAAGCCCCCAGCCCCGGCTCCACCGAGGAGCCTTCAGCTCAGCACTTCCCGAATTCACTACCGCTATTCTCGGCAGTCTTCTTCCCCCAAGGTTGCTTCCATATTTTCAGGTCTTTGAATGTTGCAGCCAAACCACTGCTGTACTTCGGAAAGCAGAACCAAAACACAGCACCAGCCACCGCTCCTCCCTGACTTCCCGCTCCTGGGGCTCCTGTCCGGCCTCCCCCCTTCATTCTCTCTGCACTCTCTTGCCCTGGAAGCCACATCCACGTTTGGCACCCTGGCCCTGTGTGCTGCCCCACCCCCTCCATGCCCCGGGTGTCCCTCTGGGATCCCTCCTCCAGCCTGGCCCGAGACCTCTGCCACTCTACAAACCCAGCCTCTCCCCGCTCTCCATTTGAACCACTTCCTCATTTGAATTCTTCAAGTCCCTCCTCCTTTTATTCTGGGGGAAGCCTGTTCCAAGAGCCCAGTTGTGACTTTCTCGGGTTAAGGGCTGGGTTTAAAAATAAGTAGGAGTTACCATTTCTGTCACCAGAGAGCTTAGGCAAGAAGGAGCCTCAGAGGCAGGGTGGCCTGCCCCTGCAAAAGGACTACTGAAAAATGGCAGTGACCTCCTGGCCCCTGGGATAGGTGGCCAGAAAAAGCCAAGGCCCACCAAAGGGCTTCAAGATCTTTCATGTCATATGAAATTTAAGGAATATTTTATCTGTCTTTTTTAGAGGTAATGGCTCTTAATCTTGAGTCTAATTGAAACCTACAACCAAAATTCACAAAAGCAGGACTGACTGAGGGAAAGAGATGGCCAAGTTTGTGTATAAATCCCATCTGCGTAACCCAGGATAAGCCATATAATACCCCGAGAAGCCAAGTTTCTCCTATAACATGAGAAAGAGAAGCTTCTCCACTTGGGATGGTTGCAAGAATCAAATGAGATAATATTTGAAGTGGCCAGCACAGCATAGAATCCACAGGAGTCTTGCCAAACAAAGCTAATTACCTTCTCCTTTAAAATTGCTGTTGTTCCCTTCCATGGAGGCTCCCAGGAGGTTGCCGGGCTCTGGCGCTGGCCTACCTGGAATGCGATTAGTACCTGCGGGGCACTGCCGTCACTGGCCTCATGGTGGGCCTGCCGCCAGTCCAGCAGGATGATGGCAAATGGCCCCTAGCCAGCGTCCTCAGCAACTTCAGGAGCCACTGAAGAGATGACTTTGATGTCACGCCAAGGGAAGATGTGTTGAAATTATCTAAATTATCCGAGGCCCCCACAAAATTCAGGCAACTGCAGAATGTTAAATTCCCTGCCTATGGCTCTCCATCACACCAATTATAGTCTCAGTTCTCCACCAAGTCCTGCTGTAGATCTCTCTCCTCAGTGCCTTTGCACGTACTTGAGTCCACTAAGACTCCCTTCCTTCCTCTTTGTGGCTGCCCAGGCAATTCCACCTCTCACTTTAGGCCTCAGCCCCGGGCCCGTGCTCCAGCAAACCGGTTATCCCTGATGGTTCCTCTCCAGTGGCATTTTTGACTCTGCTGTAATCCTTCATTTATGTGCCGTGATCCCCAACAAAAATGAGAAGTAATTGAGAGCAGAGACTGAGCTTTGTGGCTGTCCATGCCTGGTGTTCATGCAATGCCTGCCAGCGAGAGGTATCCAACTTGTGTTTTGTTGAAACTCACTTCTACCACAATTGTGTGTTAGTGCAAAGAACCAAAGCTTGAATATATCAAAGAACTCTTTTTGAATTCTAGCTGTGTAACTAAATAGACATGGCATTGAGGTTTTTAGCCTCTCTGACCCTTAGTTTCCACTTTAAAATGGAATAATGAACCATCTCATACACAGGCACACACACCGGTGGGCCAGGTCTCCCCCATGAGAGAGAAATGGAGAGCAGATCTATTGCCATTGACGCTCCAGGTAAAAGCAGGATTGCTCATTACCCCTTTGGCTACTGATCTCAACACTTTGGTCTCAGCCTTTTTCTGCACCCATGCCCTGAGTCCCGGGAGCAGCCAGCTCAGCAGGGACATAAGGAAACAGGTGGCTTCCTGGCCTTGACTTGAACATGGAAAACGAGAAGTCTCTTGGCCAAGGTCAGAGCCCTCCACAGGACCTCACCAAATCCCACCTCCCTGTGGAGAGTCCACAATGACACTGTCCTCTTCTAGGCCAGCATGGACAGAGTCCCTGGCCCCTACATTCAGAGTCTGGCTGTCATGTTGAAAAGTAGAAGGGTCGCTGGAACCCTCCAAACAGGGATTGTTTTCCCAAAGCACAAGCCAGCACTTCAGACAGGGACACTTTACCTGTCTTTAGGAAGGTTTGTACCACAAGCTGACTATTAGTTGGACAGACTGGGTTATGCCACAGTAACAAAGGATGTCCCCAAATCTCTCTTTTAGTGTCTTAAAAGCATAAAGGTCTTTTGCTCACACACTGAGTTTTATGGGTCCTGGCTTCTCCCCAGGGCAACTGCTCTCCATGTGATGGCTCGGAGAGGCAACTTCACATCAGCAGGCGCTTCCCCAACGGCACGGCCAAGGAAGAGCAGGTGCCTGAGTCCCACATCAGCCGCTACGTGCTCCACCTAGGCACTTCCTGCCCGTTTATCCTCTAGACTGTAAGCTCCTTCAGAAATACAGCCATGCCTCTTATTTTCACTGCTTATTGGTGTCTGCTTCAGAGGGGACACTTAATACATATTAGCTTCAGAAATGAGTGAAAGAGTAAATGTATTTATCATTTAGTCCTCAACTAGTCCCCTGAGCAGTACCCACAGTGATCTGTACACAGCTGTGGGCTGGGTAATGGGGACCGACTGGAAACAAGACTCCCCCTCTGCCCTCAGCAAAATGACAGTCTAAATGGGAAAACCAATGTATAAAGAAAACCTAATCCAAGCCAACAAGCAATGTCACTGAAATCCACACAGCCTGCTACAGAAGCAAGCTAAAACAGAAAAATAATCTCAGGAAATCCTGAAAGGATTTAGTAAGCTCGCTTTTAGAAGATAAATTTTGCCAGGTAGAAAGAGAAGGGCGATGGCATGAATGAAGACCCGGATATTGGGACGATGCTGGCATGTTCAGGGAAGGGAGGGCTTCCTTTTGTGTGCACTGGACAGTTGTGGATAAGAAGGGGACAGTGAAGATGGCATAGAAGCAGGATGATATTACAGAGGACCCTGGGGGACCATGTTTGCCGGACTAAGAAGTTTGGGTTTAATCCACAGAAAATGAGAGCGTTTGTCAGTTCGGCATGAAAGGAGAGATATGACTAAAGATTAGAGTCTGTAAGAGTGCCCCAGCTGCAAAAGAGTGTGTTGGTTCAGCACCTGAAGCCAAGAGACCCATAAAAATGCCTTTGCAATATACTGAGCCTGCCCAGTCTCTCTAAAAGAGACCCTTGGCCCTGGTTGTGCAGAGAGAATGTCCTCTGATATTTACAGACGTATCTCATTCTTGTGTTTATGAGGATACAAATGCATATTACAGAGTCTTTGATACTGATGTGTGTGTAAAAACTCTCCATGCAAGGCAAACAACAGGTAAAACTGAGCTTGTTAAGAGTTCAGCATCAAAATTACAGATGACAACCGTCACCTTGTCTCTAGAGAGCTAGAGGCACTGGAGTCCATGAGTTACAAAACCCAGCATCTGTGTGGATAGAGCCTGGCCTACAGATCCCTGAAAGATGTCAATGCTTCCTATTTCTTAGAGGAAACATACTGCGAGAGTCTTGTCTGATTTTGCCAATGTCAAAATTAAATGACCTTCTAAGTTCCTCCCTGCTCTGGTCCATAAAACTCAGAAGTAGAAGGGCTAAGTGATCCATCCAAGGTTGCCCATCAGGGTTATTAGAAGCTCAAGACAGCAAAGTCTGGTACAAAAACACTCCAGGTTGGTTGGTTTGTCCCTTTGTTCTCTCATCATATGCCACGTCTCAAAAATCCATGTAGAGGGACCATATGGATTATTTTTGTAACAATAAAAGAAAATAAGCAACGAACTATTCAGAAATAAAATAATTTTTCAAATTGTTAATATAAAATTTGTTTCAAAGGATTACTTCGGTGACTTTATTTATAAAAAAGTAAAACATACAACCATTATAGTAAGTCTTATCCTAATCACCACTCAGTCTAAGTTGGTGAGAACACTGATGATTTCACACTGAATGGATTTGGAAAGAACAGCTGATCAGAACACAGAGGACTCCAAATTATATAAGAAAGAGCTACTTTCAGCTCTAGTTCTAGTCTGATCATAATAAAAGAGAGATTTCCATAGAACCAGGTGGGGCCAACTGCCATCTGAGTTTGGCCTCGGATCCAGTAGGTATCTCAGTGTGTCATCAAGAAATTTTCCTATAGTTTGGCACCTGTAGCACAGTGGTTACCATGCCAGCCACATACATGGAGGCAGCCACATACATTGAACTCAGCCTGGGCCAGCTAAACAATAATGACAACTGCAACAAAAAATACCCAGACATTGTGGCAGGCACTGTAGTCCCAGCTACTTGGAAGGCTGAGGCAAGAGAATCACTTAAGCCGAATAATTTGAGGTTGATGTGAGCTGTGATGCCATAGCACTCTACTGAGGGCAACATAGTGAGACTCTGTTTTAAAAAAAAAAAAAAAAAAAAAAAAAACACTTTTTCTAAATAGTCATAGGGTGGCTTTCAGCTTCATTTTTCTTACAATGATTCAGGCTAAACAGGGTGGGTGCTCAATAATCATGCCCACTCTCCAGAGCCCATTCCAAGGACGTTGTGGAAACTAGGATAAGCTGACCAGGCTGACCTCTGATCAGGACATGCATATTTCTCCAGGATTGTTTCATTTTATTTATATCATATGTATTAGTCAAAATTCTCCAGAGAAGCAAAACAAGTATTTGTCTATCTATTGATGTATCTATCAATCTACCTATAAATGTGCGTATGTATACATTGTGTATATGTGCATATATACACACACATGCACATATGCATGTGTGTATGTGTATATAAATATATATTCATATATATAAATTTACTCATGTAATTGCAGAGCTACCAGCTCTGAAACTGATAGGCCAGGCGGGCAGGCTGTAAATCCAGGCAGGTGTTGATGCTGAAGTCTTGACTCAGAAACCTCAGTTTCTGCTCTTAGGATTTTCAACTGATGGGAGGAGACCCTTTCCTTCACACAGAGTCAATTGATTGTGGTAACCACCTCTCTAAGACACCTCACAGCAACATCTAGATTAGTGTTTGCGTAAAACAACTAGGCCCCGTACCCTAGCTTAGTTGGCACAAAAACCCACGCCAAGTTTCTACCATTGTTTAAAATCTGTGATTCCACCAGACACGGGACAATTTAGCAATAAGAGCACAGCACTTTTTCCTTTTGCCATAAGCTCAATCTATCTATCCAAATCAGTCACACTTCTGGTTTTTTCCTTGTAATTTTGAGGTTAGTGTACCCGGATGTCTTGTCACATCAATTAGGAAGCACAAACTTGTGAGTCACGGAGTGTCTGGCAGGCTGAATATTCAAGTCCCCAGAACAGGTTTTTATGATCCAGCCATCTGATTGCCCTAAAATAAACCCAACTCCACGCTCTGCCTTACCTTATTCCAAGTACCCCATGGCCTAGAGATGACTCAGGACTCAAGAATGAAGAAAATAGTCAGAATCCCAATCACTTCCTCTATCACATTTTCAGCGTGCCTGACTTACAAAACAGAAACTCTCCAGATGAATAAGGCAGTGCACACTGAACCCAGCAACCTTCCTTCTGGAAGTGAACAAATGATGATAACATTCTTTCCTTTCACAGTGGGAATGCATCTGGGTCAAGGGAACTCAATTTTTCTGCATTTAACTTGTGTGTTTCAGATTCAGGTGTCATGTTGGCAAGTGGACAGTGCTGCTATTTATTGTGTGCTAGAAAATTGCATGCAATTCTCAAACACAAAATGAAAAAGTAGCAAATAGCTATTTCTAAGGAGCATATGGAACAATCATCAAACATTGCGGATAAGAATAAAAATTGGTATAACCACTTTGAAAACCTGCATGGCATTATCTCGAAAACCTAAAAACACCTTATCCCCTCCCCCCATTCCTCTCCTGGGCATATATCCAATAGAAATGCACATACAGGGTCGGCGCCTGTGGCTCAAGCTGCTAAGGCACTAGCCACATACACCTGAGCTGG
>NW_003852409.1:11537976-11562037 GCF_000181295.1 Otolemur garnettii | reverse complement strand
CCCAGGTGGAAGGCTTCTCATAACCTACCATCATTTCCATTCCATCTGTTGGCCAAAGAAGTCATTAACCCCAGTCCAAACTCAAGGGGAGGAGAGAAAGAGATCTCACTTTCTCAGGGAATGGTACACATGCACATGGAGGAAACGAACTGATGGCCGCCATCTTGGGGCAAGGTACCGCCAGTCATGCTCTGTTTCTTGTTCAAATGTAGATGGCAAACTCTACTTAACCTGGAAAAGTTTATCAGGTTGTGTACTTCTGATATAACTTTAATACAAAACTGATATTTAAAAATAAATTTATCAGGGGGAATGACCCTCAAAACATGCTGGTCCCCTTCAGGCCCTCCTGTGGTGTGATGGAGATTCCTGCTTCACTAGAGTCACTTGCTCTTTGCCAGCTCTGGTGTCTTGGCCCACACAGGTGTAAAGGGTCAGGCCCTCTTCCCTGTGGGGGCCTCAGTGTCAGTGGGGAAGGAAGGCAACCTTCCCTTTGGACTGCCACGAGAGAGAAGGAGACAATTTAAGAGACTTCTGTCATTTCCTGGGTGCTTGGTAAGTGGGTTTCATTTTATTTCAAGCCCTTAACACTGCCTCGGACCACTGACTCCATAGCTGCCAAAGAAGATAGTGGGTAAGACTTCCCCTGAGTCTTGCTGGGAGTTCAGAGAGAGCTCGCTCACCTGCTCTCCCACCGCTCACCTTCGTGAGCAGAGAAAGGTACATTCTCAGGCACCTGTGCCCTACAAGGAGGGCCTGCAGCCGGAGCTGATGAAAACACACTGCAGCTGCCTGCCAAAGACCAAAGTCCCCAAGCAGAGTGACAAGTGAATCACCTCGACTAATGCTTAGTCACTGCAAGGTACTTTCCACACAGACACATGGAGATGGTTACCAGAGAAATGTCTGCTGGCCGCTCTCACATCAGCTCAAAGAAAATGTTGTTGTAACCTTTACTTGGGAGGGGGAAAAAATAGCATCACTTTCCCTTTTCCTTGCCTTTTCTTTTTGGAGCGAGATTTGTTGGCAAAATTGTTGAAGTGGTTGTTTTTGTTTACCCTGGAGAAAGTTTCCAGATAGCTCTGAAGCCAGGGCCTTGTGTGTGTGGCAGGCCCTTCAAGTCCTAAGCACTTAATGTCTAAGTGTATAAACAACACCCTAAGAGTAGACTGACACAGGCCGCCTGGATCACGGAGCCTCCCTCCGGCTCCCTGAGCAGGAGCAGAGTCCTCCAGGCTTTTAGAAATCAGAGAGACCCTGGGTTCCAATCCTTCCCTCTGCCCTGGGGCATGAGATTCCAACTTCCTGAGCCCCCTACTTTCTCATCATCAATAATAATGAGGCTTAATAATGCTCAGACCCAGAAGATGGTCGTGAGAATTAAGTGAGGTGATGTGTGAAGCATCCCCAACAATCCCTGGTACTTGTATAGTAGTTGATTAGATAAAATGAGTTGATCCCCCCCTTCCTTTCTCCAGACCCGGCCTTCATTATTTCCTCCTTCTCTTTCTCTTCTACATACTTAGCCAACCCTCATTCTCTTCTCCCCTCTCTGCCCTCTGCCCCCACCTCGCCTCCTTTTTTTCACCTTGTTTTCAAGCCTCACGCCCCTGTCCCCCC
Organism: Otolemur garnettii; assembly: GCF_000181295.1. Taxonomy (NCBI): domain Eukaryota; kingdom Metazoa; phylum Chordata; class Mammalia; order Primates; family Galagidae; genus Otolemur; species Otolemur garnettii. The sequence goes on along the minus strand of NW_003852409.1, from coordinate 11,560,417 downwards.
ACATTTGCAGCCTTCTCTCTGGCTGGCACAGCTTTGGCATAGAGCTGTTGAAAGTGGGCCAAATTCTGGTTGAAAACACTGCGATTCTTGGCCAGACTCTCTCTCCCTATAAATGAGGGTGATGTTTCAGGCATGGGAAGTCTTCCCATCCATTTAGGCCCCAGGGAAAAAAAATAGCAATGCCTTGGTGTGTGGCCTTAGGTGGATGGCGAAGTGGGACTCTGGGTATTGACAGAAATAAATCTGGTGTTTCTGAAAATTGTGAAACATGCGCAGTGAATGTGTCATCCCAGCAAAAGTGAGTCAGCCCGCAGGCCGGAGCCCAAATCTGGCTGCATTCACTTTCTAAATAGAAAGTATATTCCTGGCCAGCCTAACTTAGCAGGCCGAGGGTCAGCGAGAGTGGAAACACAGAGACACAAGAAGAGACACACAAATCTATACTTTGCAGGAAGGTTATGGGGGAAAATCAGCTTCTCTCTCTGGGTTTAAAAAAAAAAATCATTTCTTTTCTTTTCTTTCCTTTTCTCTCCATCCTGATGTCTGTGCCAAGCTTTTCTTTCCATTGTTATTTCATCCTGAACTTCTAGAGCAGTGGTTCTCAACCTGTGGGTTGCGACCCCTTTGGGGGTCGAATGACCCTTTCACAGGGATCATCTAAATACATCCTGCATATCAGATATTTACGTTATGATTCATAACAGTGGCAAAATTACAGTTATGAAGTAGCAACAAAAATAATTTTATGGTTGGGGGTCACCGCAACATGAGAACTGTATTAAAGGGTCGCAGCATTAGGAAGGTTGAGAACCACTGCTCTAGAGTGACCTTCAAAAAGGGAGGCACAGCAAAGAACCATGTCCAAGCAGCTTGGCGTGGTTGGTGCTCAAACTGTGGAGTGAGACAGGCCTGGGTTGGAATCCTAATCCCATCTCCAATTAGCTACGTACGTGTGTGTGTGTGTGTGTGTGTGTGTGTGTATGTGTACGTGTATGTGTGGATCTCCTTGGGAAAATTTCTAACCTTCCTGGGTTGTTTAGTATCACTCCAACCGATGTAAGAAATCCTGCCTCTTTCCCAGTGGAGACTACAGACGTTGACAGAGCAGGGCCTCGTCCTCTGCAGGAGCTCCTCTCCCCATCTCTGGGCACCTTTCTTTTTCCTAGCAAGGGCAGTATCCGGCACTCTGAGGCCTCTTCCTTCCCTGGTTTTCTGCATACATGGGGCTACCCTTCTGGAGGCTGGGAACACTCAGCCTCCACCATCAGCACAGCAGCAGCAGCTGCTGCTCCAGCAAGCTCTGCCTTTTCCACTTCAGACACAGAATTTGGAGAAAAGAAGCAACACAGAGCCCGGGGCCTCCTGCATCAGCATCGCGGGCAGGCAGGGCTCCTGGGCATCCCCGTCAAGCACAAATGCTAGGGTCACGTGTCCTCCACCCTGCCAGAGGAAGTGATGCAACCACCCTCTGGCTTTGGATCAGCCTGGCGGAGAGTGTCCTGTTACAGTGTGGGCATGGCTGGCTTCAGGCTCCTGGCCCACACCCTGTCCCAAACCCACAGCAGAGAGCAGAGGGGCATACCCTGCCTGCTCTTCCCCCTGCTTGGTGCACCACCATCTGAGCTCTAGAAAGCTCCCAGCCAAGCAAGCCATCCCAAGCCCTTCCTCCTGCTCCAGCTCACAAGTTACCCTCACTACAAACACCTGTTTCCTTTCTCCAGCCCCCTGTGGGATCTATTGACTTCATATGTATAGCAGGGACATAATTGAATTCAATTATAATAACTACATCCATTAAAAACCTATGTAATGTTCATTAAGCAGCCTAGGTAATATGCAATTAATGGCATTATCATATGAATTGTGCACGGGTCACTGATATACAGATTACACAACACATTCAATATGCCAGAACAACAGAGTGCAGTAAGCTTGCAGGCCTGTCTCAGAGCTCCTTTCGATCTTATACAAACCCCTTTTGTGGAAGAGCCTTTTGGTTCATTAGAACATTTGTTTTTTTGGTTCTTCACACAAAGATAACTACTGGAGAGAAAGGACTCTGAAATCTGATTAGCGCTGCAGTCAGGTAAACTTGAGAAGCCTTGGACCATGACCTTGAGGGCAGAATTTAGATATCTGAGTTCTAACCTAGTCTTTGCCAAGTCTTTTCCTGCCAATCACTACCACCTCCAGTGAGATGTCCACCAGACGGGAAACGAGCATAATAGCCTTGATGTTGCCTATGTCACCAGCACATTAAGTAGATTATCTCATTAGGGAGTCTGACATGCTTTAGAAATGCCGAACAGCAACAGCATTGAACACCATTGCTACAAAAGGAAACATCTCCACTAAGGAAAGGAACCTGCTCCAACTCCCCCAGCCTGCCCCGGATGCGGGTAGGTTTGTCCACTGACCCTCAACCCAAATACAAGCCCGCCCTTTAAATGGGGTTCTCTCATATTTTCTCTTCAAAGTATATTATTGACATTGCCTCATGCCTGGAGTTACTATCTCTGATTTATAGAATTTGGAAACTGAGGCTCTGGTGAGTTACCCCAAGGTCATCTCAGAGAGCCTCCTTCCTTAACAGATGATGGAGAGAAAGGTGCATATCCCAGCTCCTCCCCCCGGACTCTGACTGCACCCAGCCCTCACCTCCTCGGCTGGAATGAGAAATGCCTGAACTCTTACGCGCACCTCACTTTTTTTTCCTGTCTACTGCTGCCTATCAGGAAAGCCCCAGTGGCCCTGTCTCTGAATCAGCTCCCAGGCCATCCTGTGCTCTGCATACAACACTCATTTGAGCATCCAGTGAGCACTAACTCGGGACTAGTTGCAGTGCTGGTCACTGGCCTAAAAACACGAGCAAGTTTGGGCCCTAACATCATCACTTCAGACCCTGACCCTCTGCTCCGATATACAATGACCTACTAGGTGCTTTGGCTTGAATTTCACCTCCTTCCAATCTGTTCTTCTCCTGGCCACCAGAATGTGCTTTCTAAAATGCAAAGCTGGCCCTGTACTCACTCCCCTGCCTGAAGCCCTTCCTGGACCCCCATCACCTACAAAATTAAATTGAATCCCTTCCTGTCCTCTTCACCACCCACCACCTGCACCAAGATTGCTGGATTTCCCACCCACAAATTCTTCTCATTCCTACAGTATGACTTGCAGCTCCTTCCATTGAGAAGGGGAGCTTATCGCATCTTGCAGCTCCTTCCAGTGATAAGGGGAGCTTATCTCTCTGCCCCTTGAATCTCAGTTGGCCATGAAACTAGCTTTGGCCAATAGGACATTAGCAAATGTGACCCAGGCAAAGGCTTAGAAAGAAAGCCCTTTCATGCTGCTAGCCCTCCAAGCCCCAGCTAGAATCCTTGAGGATAAGGCCCACTTGTAGAGAGATCACACCTGAGGCCCCAAACCTGTAGATAACACTATCCTCAACCATCGAGAAACAGCTAAGCTGGTTCAGACCAGAAGAATGGCTCTGTCAACTCACAAAATCATTTTAAACATAACTCTTATTTATTTAAGCCACTAAGCTTTGAGCTGATTTGTTATACAGCAGAAGCTAACTAATACAAACTCACAAATGCACATCTTTGTGCTACTGTGCTCTAACACATACTGTTCCCTCTGACTGACATGTGGGTCATCCCCCTCCTCTGCCTGAACACACTTCTGTTCTGCTCGCTGGATGCTCAGCAGAGACTAGGGAAAAATCTCTACTGAAAGAAGAGCATACCCTGAAGTCTGCGCTGGATATGTATCATGCTCTCAATATTCTTAGCCTAGCTTCTAATCATTCTCCCAGGTGGACATTTGTCCTTTTCTTTCTTTCATTATCAATGAAAAAAAGTGGACATCTCTCAGATCATAGACGAAAACCCACCTAACATCAAGGCTGTGCCTGCACCTGACTCGTCACCCTCAAAGCCACCTCGCCTTCCTTTTCTCACTCATATTTGTTTTCCTCACTGGCCTAGGAGACCACTTTGACCAGCATGGTGCCGGACTCACCATTAAGTATCTTGAAAAGATCTGGATCAAAATCACCTTCTCCATGAAGCCTTCCCAGTACCCACGGTTCTTCCCTGTTCCCACCCAGGGTGCCCACATCCTGTCATACTTATAGCAGGCACCTTGTGGGCAGAATCTGTTTCCCTCTGTCTCTGTCACCACCCCCCGTTCCTCACACAGAAGCAGCCTGACCCAAAGCACATCTTCGTTGCCTTTGTGTCCTCACATGGTAGCATCAAAAATTGGTTGGATTAATGAATTAATCTATCAAGAAGGTGCATGAGGAAGTCATGGGGAAGGAAAAACCAGCAGTTTAGAGTCAGACAGACCCGAATATAAGCTTTTTTTTTTCATTTTCAGGTAGAAAGTTACCTGTTTAAATTTCCAGCCACCTAGTAAGTGTGTGAGTGACGAAGTATTGTCTAAAACGCAGTTGGCCCTTGAATAAGACAGGTGCTAGGGGCCCTAACCGCCCACACAGTCAAAAATCTCCACATAACATTTGCCTTACCCCAAACTTTACTAATAGCCTCCTGTTGACCAGAAAACGTACTGATAACACAGATAATTGACACATACTTTGTATGTTATACCTTGGTCACTATAAACATTTTGAGACAGACTGTGTTACGGCCCATTATTTCACTTTCAAGAAACACCTCTGACAACACCCTTCTGATTCTGTGGAAGTTTCCTTGTGCTCAGCTTATCAGTGCTGCTGGAAGGACTTCATTGGTTTCTGCCTACACAGATTTTATATTTCTTGATTTTTATGTATCTCAAAACTTTTGTGATGACCTATGTGTGTTTATATACTGGGTTCTTATAATAAAGTAAGCTAGAGAAAAGAAAATGCTATTAAGAAAAACATAAGGACCCCTATGGAAAGAAGTATGGAGAATTCTCAAAGAACTAAAAGTAGACCTTCCATTTGATCCCACAATCCCATTCCCAGGTATCTACTCAAAAGAAGAAAAAGAAAATTTTACCACAGGACATTTGCACCAGAATGTTTATTGCAGCTCAATTTACAATCGCTGAGACATGGAGCAACCCAAGTGCCCATCAACCCATGAATGGATTAACAAACTGTGGTATCCATATACCATGGACTACTATTCAGCCGTAAGAAAAGATGGAGACTTTACATCTTTTGTGTTTATCTGGAGGAGTTGGAACACATTCTTCTTAGTAAAGCGTCACAAAAAGGGGGAAAAAGCATCCAGTGTACTCAATACTAAAACGAAACAACTACACACCCACATTAAAAAAAAAATACTAGTCTAGCCAGGGGGGGAGGAAGTGAGGGGAAGATGGAGGGTGATTGGCAGGATCTCACCTCATGTGCACAATGTGAGGGTGTTCAGCACCTCCCCGGGTGAAAGGCTCAACTACAACTTGAACTTTACCTTAGAAATGAAAACATGTAACCTAAACATTTATGTCCTCCCTATCAATCCGAATTTTTTAAAAAAGAAAAACATAAGGAAGAGAAAACATATGTACTATTCATTGAGCAGAAGCAGATCATCACAAAGGTCTTCGTCTTTGCGGTGTCCACGTTGCACAGGCTGAAGAGAGGAGAAGAGGAGGATTGGTCTTGCTGTCTCAGAGGTGGAAGAGGCAGAGGAGGTGGGTGGGGGAGAAGCAAGCATACTTGGTGTAGCTTTTATTAACACAATCTGGCTGCAAGTGGACCCATTCAGCTCAATCCTGTGTTGTTCAGGGGTCAATTGCAATCCTATCCTCTGAGGACTCAGGAGATGCTTGTGAGAATTCGGTATGCATTTTGGTCAAGCACTTTGCACAGACGCTGGCACCTGGTAAACCTCAAGCCAAGTTCTGGTCTTCTCCCTACTTTCCAGCTACCCACAGCATGGGAGAGGCATTTCTAACTTTCAGGTAGAAAGTGACCTGTTTAAATTTCCAGTCACCTAGTAAGTATGTGAGTGACTGAGGAAAAGCACCCACTTTGAACCTGGAGCTGATGTACCTTATCTTACCTTCTTTCTCCTTTATGAAGGGAAATGACATGCTGCCTGCTGGTGTGGTTTGTGGACTGTAAGTCAAGATGCAAATTTCTGTTGTTACTTTTCCAAGAGGAAGCAAGGTCTTTCAGCTCCCACTCTCCTCCCCTCACCCCATCCTCCCTGAATGTATAGCTGCAGGCAGCAGTAGGTCCTGGCCAGGTTTGATGTTAGAACTGGGACCTGGAGAGGTGGGCTGACTTGTATTCATTCATTCATCCCTTTACTCATTCGTACTCTCAGGCACTCATTGATTCCTTCACTTGATTCATTCTCAACAGGTGCGCATGGTGTGTGCTTTCTGTGCTAGACTACATGCTGAGAGTAAGGTGAACAAGTAAATATGACTCATGTGGACCATTTCCCAGGAGGAGGTGAGGTCCCTGTTGACTTATCTGCTGGGCTTGGGTATGTTGGGGTAGACACAAAAGCAGGTCACCATGATGGGAAATGTGCCCTAAAAGTCTACTATAGGGACACCAAAGATGGAATTGCAGTGCATTAAGCTGCAGTGTGGGCATGAGCTGCAGATGATGGGGTGAGTGCAGAAAGAACACTGGATTGTGGCCATCCAGGCAAGTGGAAGCCCACAAAAGCTTCAAAGCAAGTAGTCCCTGGAGTGCTCATCTACTTCCTTCTTCAATTCAAATGCAGTTGGTGTGCCCTCCCAAGGGCAGCGCCCCGGGTGAGAAGGTGTGAAAGTAAGTGGCATTCCAATTCTACCAAGAATTCTCTTGTCTTCACTTTTATTTCTTTGAGCTTCAAAATAGGAAATATCAGCATTGTTGACCCTTGTCACTGAATGGGTGAGCCTTACTTTCAAGCAGTTCTAGCTCAGCAGTGGAGTGTACAGGCTCAGGGGGTCACACTCTCTTGATGTGCCAACTCTGTCATTTTAGGACCACTAGACTGCTTGGATCCTCAGTTTTCCCACCTGTAGAATGGGCATGATCACACTTCCGCTGTGGTTGTGTGAATGAAAAGGGAGAACGCACAATGCCAGCACATAGAAAACATATACAACATATGATGTTAGTATTATCTTTATTGACATCAGTAAAATACCTGCCTGAGACTCAGATCTATGGCAAATTGACAAGCTCACTTCATGGTCTGCCTCACATGCTCCCAAAGGACTCAGGCCCAGCCCCGATCCCAGGCCCCTCCTCTGCCTACTTCCAGAATTCTACGTTTTGAGAAGGAAAGAACTGCCGAAGAAAATCCAACCGTATGGTTTTCCTATCAAAGGGGGAAATTAAAAATGCAAACCACTTGCCGGAACGCACCATTTTTTGTCCAGGGACTTCCTAAAAGTCTACGGGCCTTTCCACGGTACTCCAGGCCCGTGCCTGTCACCAAGACGTTTCCCGGCAGATACCACTGGTGTCCCCAGCCAGTCTCTGAGGAGAGGGCAGGAAAGCCTAGCCAGGTACAGACGTGCTCAAGACCTTATCTTCTAGGCCTTTCTGGTCTGCAGGGAAGGCAGAGCAGGCTTTGGGCTGAGTCCAGCATTCTGAGGAAGAAGCCCTGTTCATCTCCAAATCAGGAGACGCAAGGCTCCCTCACTACCCCAGGCCTCCTGCTGCCCTGCCCCGCTGCAGACAGAAGCCCTTCCTGGTGGGCCAGAGCACCCATTCCTTATCATGCCTCTGGCCCGGTTCTGCTCCTTCATCTGGGCAGAGCTCAGTCTTCATCCGTAGCCCTCCTGAGTGCTGGGGAAGGACACCCAATCCTCCCGGTATGGAAGGGAGAAGGTGCTGAACCCGTACCTGGGGCCCCCTGAGGGTGGGAGCTGCTCAGATTCACTTGCCATTGCAGCTGACAACATCCCTCCTGGCACACAGTAGGTGCCTCCCAAATGAGAGCTAGCTAAGCAGTTTATGAGGTTCTGGCGCAATTAGATGAGAGAAGCTGAAGAGATCACCCATCACGAAGTACCATCCACTGTTAGGTGCAATGTTATCTCATTCAACTCTCGTGCTAACTCTGCAAAGTAGGTCTTCTTAGATCCATTTTATAGACAGATAAACTGAGGCTTAGAAATAACTTGACCATGTTCCAGGGATAGACAGTGACAGCACTGAAATTGGAACCAGTTTTATCTGACTCCAAGCCTCTCTCTCATGCCAGCCCCTGCTTCTGAGGAAAGGGGGCTGTGGGTATCCACGTTGACGGGCCTTCAGCCTGCACACCTGGCCCACAGGTGCACCCAGCGCTGTGCCTGGCACTCTGAGCAGGAAGATGATGCAGGGAGGAAATGTAGAGTGTGGGGGGAGCAGGAAGTGACATCAGTGAGCTCAGGCGGGCGGGGCAGAGGACACCCCTGAATGTAATCAGTGAGTCAGCCTAAAAGGGCGCTGGCCACCCAAGGCCACCCGGGGCTACAAATGCCAGGGGCTAAGTCCCCTCATCTTCTCAGAAGTCAGGAAGACTCCATGCAAATGGGGCCTCTAAAATCCAGATCGATCAAGAGGGTAAAGGAATAATGTAGAAAGTAGAACTGGTGGCACCTGTGGCTCAAAGGAGTAGGGTGCTGGCCCCATACAGCAGAGGTGGTGGGTTCAAACCCAGCCCCAGCCAAAAACTACAGAAAATAAATAAATAAATAAGAAAAGAAAAGTAGCGCTGACCTTTATAAATTGTCTACCCAGTCCAGATACTCTTCTAGGCACTGTAGATACATAACTATATTTAATCCTCACAGCAACTTCAACAGACAAGAGTTGTAATTCCCATTTTACAGATGAGAACATTGAGGCTCAGGTCAGGGGACTGACCACACAGCTGCTAAGTGGCAGAGTCAGAATTTGTCAGAATTTTCATGTCCGACTGATTCCAATGACTGTTCAAATCATAAGCCTCAAAAGCTACAGGTGCCAAAGAGATTACACAAAGGATGACAACAGAGTGGGGGTATTCAGAAGACTGGAGGGAGGTTGGAGTCTCTCCAACAGGAGACTGGAGGCCACACACTGCATCTAAGGGAGCGCTTCTCCTCTGCTTTAGCCAATTCTTGCCATTGGAACATGTAGGCTTAGGATGGCCAGATCTTTCCATTTCAAGAAAAGCTATAAATAATTTCTATTTCTGGGTGTAAAATCTGGTTTTTAAATGTTGGAGAATAATTTTTCAATTGTTTAAACACTTAGAAAACTAAACAAAGCCTGTCTGAAAGACAGATGTGGCCCATAGGTTGACATCTTGCAAACGCTGTTCTGTGATGTGGGGGTGGCAGAGAGCACCTCACCCCTAGAGATGCCAGGCATGTTCTGGATGACAGCCCCAGGGGGTGGTGGAGAAGCAACTGGAGGGGGAGTTGCTGAGGGTGGGTCTGGTGACCTTTAAGGCTCCTCCGAAGCCTGAGCCTGAAATGAGTCCAGGAATTGGCAGAGTAGAGATGGGCGGGGCCCCAGGCAGAGGGAACGCTATGCTCGAAGGCGCGGGAACAGGAGTGGTCCGCTCATCTTCATTCACTCCGTGTTCCAAGAGCTCTCACGTCCCTCCCTTGTGCCCTGCTATTGGCGATCGCTCTGGCACAGCTCCAGGAAAGGCCCCTCAGCGTTTGTGGGACCTGCCCCCAGACTTCTCTCCACCTGCTTGGTGCCGCGTCTCCTTTTTGAGCCACTTCCCCAAACTCCTCATCTTGGCTGCTCTGCCTAGATAACCCCAGAGGATGGTGGCCTGCTAGTCATAATTTCTCCTTCCCACTAGTTCACAACACCCAACACTCACCATGTCCCTTCTGTCTGTGGAACTCTGTGCAAGATGGCAGGGGCCCCCTGGGAACAAGACAGATGCAGACCCTCGCGCACTGGTAGTCCTGTTGTGACTATGCCATGGTCTAGCCCTGTGCTGGCTGTGCAGGGGCTGCTCAGCAGGGACCTGATAAAACCAACACAGCTTTAACCAGCCCCATCTCTTTCGTTCTAAGCCCCTGCATCTCCTTCACCCTGCAAACACCCATCCCGTTGATCCTGCCTCCCTAGCACCCTCCTATCCTAGGCGTCAGAGGCGGCACAGCAGGGACAGGCCCTGGGAAGCCAGGAAGAAGGTGGTTACAGGTAGTGTCTTATTTTTTTTAATGTTCTCACTCCCCCACCAACTATGGCAGAGGCCCCACGTGCAGACATACTCCTCCTGAAACTGGAAGCCAGCCTTGCCTCCGCTGTGGCAGGCAGCCCTGTGTTGGCTGCCAGGACCTGGGGTGGAGTACAAATAGCCCCAGCCCCGCTTCAGGAGACCAGCAAGCCAGCAGCTCACCCCCTGGCACCCAGCCAAGTTCTCTTCAAGCCAGGGCCTGAGCACATGGACCCTAATCAGCTAACCCCCCACCCTTCCTTCTGCAAACACCCTTGTGGCCAGCCACAGGGCAGGCCAACCAGCAGAGCTGATCTCCCACAGTTCCCTGGATGCCCTGCACCTAAGGGGCTGGCCCAAGACCCACCACTCACCCCAGCCAACAGCAGCCACCCGGTCATCTACTGGGCTGCGAGCCACCCTCTGGGTGGGGAAAAGAGCTGTTGGTATCCAAATGGGAAGCTGACGCTGATGGACTCCTGCCCTCACACCCTCCAGGTCTCTGCTCAAATGCCACCTGTCAGGGAGGCCTGCCTTCCTCTCCTGCAATTATACACATCCGCACCACCACATCCCTGTCTATGCCCCTTATCGTTCTTTGTGAGCTGTTTTTTTTTTAATTTGGGGGGATTCTTTGAGGGTACAAGAAACCAAGTTGCCCTGATTGCATTTGTTAGGTAAAGTTCCTCTTGAGATTTTTTTTTTAATCATTGGGCATATCATGATGCATTCATTGGTGGGAAATTCACTAGAATGTTCTAGGAGAATAGCAATGGTTTTGTTCTGTCCATTAATATATCCCAAGTATCTGGTACCTAGTGGGTGCTCAGTCAATATGGAAGGAAGGAAGGAACGGAGGGAGAGAGGGAGGGAGGGAGGGAGGGAAGGAAAGAAAGGCTGGCCTGGTTAGCCTCCCTCTCTTCTCAGCTACACCTCCCCTCCAGGCTGGTGACCTGATGGCCCTTCAGGACAAATGACTTTAGCAACGACTTTTTAACCTATCATTTAACCGAGGCCTACTCTGTGCCAGGCAGCACACAATCTCACTTCATCTTCTTAACCACTCCAAGGTCTGTGTCATTGCTTTGACTCTGGTTTTCTCAGCCTCAGAACATTGACATTTGGGGCCAGATAGTTCTCTGTTGAGGCTGTGGGTGGAGGGGTGACCGTGTCATAGGACATCCAGCAGCATCCCTGGCCTCTGCCCACCTGATGCCCCTAGTACTCTTACCCCAGTGTGACAACCAAAAATGTCCCCAGGGAGGTAAAACTGTTCATTAGCATCTTCTATGTTAACTCAACAAACAAGGGAACTGAGGCTCAGACAAGCTGGGTAAATTGCGCCATGTGACAACAGAAGCAAGAATTCCCTCTCGGTCTGCCTTGCTGCCAAGCCAGCGTTCTCTCCATTCTGCAAGGCATTGCAGGGCTCACTGCCCAGAGAACTGTTACCGTGAAGACCCAGAGGCCTCTGCCCGGCCCCTGCTGGTGTCCCAGCAACAACAGAGCGAGGCCCCTGACGTGCGAGCAGAGTCTTCCCCAGCCGTGCCGTGGAATTTAAGGCCAAGGAGCTTGAAAAACACTTACTCACACTCTGGCCGTGCCTGGGAAACATCACCAATGATAAATCATATCTCTTAATTATCTGTGATTCCTGAAGCCAGCCAAGATTTCCTTTTCACAATAAATATGTGCTCTGAGATTCTTTCGCCCCTGAGAAGGAGAGGCAAGACTACGCGCAGCACAGGCGAAGCCCTGGGTCCAGTCTCCCAAGTGCGAGTCCCAGCGTCTCTGGTCAGCCCTGCAGTCCCACCCTGCCCATCTGCAGCTGGGTTCCTGCCTGGACATGCCTCTGCCTCCATGCTCTGAGTGGTGAAATGTTTCTGTTTTGGTTTTTTTTTTGTTTGTTTTTGTATTTCATTTTCTCCCAAGAGTTCCTGAATTAGAGATGTTCACTCACTTAGATGAGTTCTGTTTGAAATCACTTCTAGGAGGAAGATAAAAACCAAAAGGACACAGGGCCAGGGTGGAAAGGCCAGGGTTCAAGTCACCTTGAATCTTTCCAGGGAAATTATTCCATGACTCTCAGATGCTTTGCAGGGTAGGGAGTGTGCCCAGTTTGAACCACTAGCCCTCGGTCCTCTGGGGCTCTGCCTAGCTTTATCTCTCCCCCACTCTCTGCTTAGGCTCTGGTCATGCTGAAACCACTCACAAGCTCTTAAACATGATTTTGCAAATGTTATGATCTTTGCAGTGTTTTTTTTTTTAATTCTTTACCCAGAAAGCTTCTACTCATACTCTAAAACCTAATGTCAATGTTTCTTCCTTCTCTAATCCCACCCCCAACCCAGAAGGAGTTCTCCACTCTCTCTGAGGTCCCTCAGCAGCTTGTACAGACATCTGTTTGACTTAGTTTACACTTTCTTGGAGACATTTGTGTCCAGGTATCTGGAGTCCAGGGGGAAAGCTGAGTCAGTACCCAAAGCAACCAGAGATGACCAGCAGAGAATGAAGACACTCAGAATGAAGACGCTTCCTCCTAGGGCCTTCTGCCCACCCACCTGGCTTGTATTTCCCTCATCTACTAGCCTGTATAAGACTCATGAGTGCATCTTCTAGAAGAACTTGCAGAGGAGCTTGCTAGCACTGAGGGCCTGAACCCTATTTTTGCTAGATTCTGAAGCAGGTATGGGCCACCACTTTCTGTGAGAGCAGCCTAGGTGCTGATTACAACTGGATGCCACTGCCATGGAGCTAAGCTCATTGAAGACACTTGACCATGGTCAGTCCCTTTCTTCTTGGTGTAAAGAGTGTGGAGGGGGCAGAGAGCATGGTGCCTGGCCCAGGCTAAAAGAGAGAGCAGAGAGCCAGCATTCATTTCTGCAGCTCAGCGTCTTGCCAGAAATCTGCTACTCCCCAGAGACCTTCCCCCAAGGCCAGGGGTACTCAGGGAAGTTCTCTTCTGCTTTGGTCCTGGTGATGAGGAAAGCAGCTCACTACCCAGAGCCAGCTGTCTATCCTTCAACCAGTCTCGAAATGCCACACCCCAGCCCCAGAGAGAACTGCCACACCTGCTTGGACTTGTGTAGCCACTAGAAGAGGCATTGGTGGGCCTTGGGTTACACATGTCTGCTGTGGGCATGGTGGCATTGTGCTCACAATAGACATGAGGGTGGCATCCCAGAAAAGTAGAAAGGAGCCCGACTCCCTTACCTCCCCAGAGCCCTGAGTTTACGAGACAGCAGATGTATTTGGAATGTTTCCCCAGTGCAGTCATTCAGAAAGGGACTCCAGCCTTCCAACTCCAGGATGGGGTTGAAAACTCAGAAACAACATTCAGGCAGGAGATGGACTGAGGACAAGGGCGAGTCCTCACTTAGAGACAGGCAGTGGGAAGTACTGGATGACAACAGCAGGAATTCGGTTGTTAATTGGTTAGGAAGTTTGCAGCCAGAGGAGCAGCAAGATCCTAACCTGGTCTTAGAAGCTCCCCCCTGCTGCAGGTGGAAGACACCCCAGAGGGCCAGTGCTGGGAGCCAGGAGGCAAGGGTGGGGCTCCTGCTGCTGCCTCAGGGAGACTGCCAGGGCCTGAAACTGGGAGGCAGGCAAACATCAAGAGTCTCAAATCCCTAAGATCCCTGGGACTTGGTAACTCCTTAGACTGGTGGTTGAAGAGAGTCATCAAGATGTATGCCCTGGCTTTAGGAACTACACGAGTGGTGGTGCCATTAGCCAGGAAAAGGAAGGGAGGACTGTAGGGAGGTCACCGGTACTGCATGTCACTAGTCCTAGAGGTTCTTGGGCAACATCCAGGAAAACATGGAGGTGTCTGGGTTAACCTTGGGGCAGAAACTGAGGCGGGAAATATAGCATAGATGTAGTTAAATCTGAAAAAATGGTGCATCTTGTGTGTGGAGGAGATGAGAGGCCTGCAGCAGAGCCCTGGGGCCATACAGCTGTCACGGGGGGTCCAGAGGAGAGAGATTTGTGCAGAGGAGAGAAGGCAGCCAGCAAGATTAAGGAAGAGGCAGAGGTAAGCGATGCAGGTGAGGAAACAACTAGCATGATGCTGGAGAGCATCCTTAGTATCGGCCATTTCCTACCCACTGGTAAGTACTGGGAACAGCCATAGCTGTCTGTGAGTTCTTGTACTTTTACTGGGCAGGAACACTGAGCACTTCCCTAAAGAGCTATGTGGTTTTCATAGCCTGTCACTGTCATTCCTATTTCCAAGATAAGGGGATAAAGCACAAGAGGTTAATAAGTGTGGGCGATACCCTGGTTTACAGATGGGGCAACTGAGCCTAGGGTGGGAATGCAGGGGGCATCTCGAATAAGAGGCCTCGAGCCCATAGTGAAGAAGTGTGCACAGTGCCTGGGCCCAAAGCCCTGTCCCACCGACCCATTGTGCTGCCTCTGCAGATTCTTGCTGGCCCTCCTGGGGAGTCCAGAGCCCTCACACCAGACAGCACAGCACGTCTTGACTCCAAGTCAAAGGGCCTGAACAAAAAAGCCTCCAAGGTCTCCTGGCTGCCAAACTGTGATTGCAAAACTACTTCTGATGATTTAACTGTAAATGAATCTGAAACATACGGACTGAATTTCCCTTGAACTACACATTAAAAATTTCATTTGATTAAAAAAAAAAAAAAGATCCCTGTTGAAAAATCATAAAGAGAAAAAGACAGAAGGAACAAGGTGGTCAATGTGGGGAGGTGGAGAGGGTATGAGGAGGGCAGGGCTGGTAGGGGGGACACCCAGGGACGTGTCCCGAGTGCAGGTCAAGGGAGAGATTTTACAAGGGACAGTGAATTTCTTCGGCCTCTCATTGAGCGGTGCAGAGCTGGACCCGAGAGCCATGCGGGGGTGTCTGATGATGGCTGAGGAGTGAAAGCTTCGGAAAGATGAAACTATATATGCAAAACGGTGCATGTGTGTATGCAAAAAAGTGAAAAAGAACCAAATTATACACATCTACTGTGTGGGTATGTGTATCCTACATACATATATACCAAAATACGTATGTATATAAGTAATATAGAGACACATAAATATAAAGATATATACATATATTTAGGATGTGTACGTACAGAGACATATAAATACTGACAAACTCCAAGTAATTGCTTGGGGGAAAGAAAAGCATTCTATATATAAAATTTGAATTCTGTATATATATTTATTTTATATACAAATAATATAAAGCTTGAATGTTTTCTCATATTCTAAAAATATCTATGTTACATATATGTTGTGTCTATAAATTACCTATATTTTTCAACATAGGTAATACATAATGGTGTATGTATATACACACGTATATTCTAAAGCAAAACCCCAAGGAACAGAAATTTGCAGGAAAGCAGGGGGTGTTTAATAAACCCGACTTAGCTCCAACCTTAATCCGTGGTTAGTGGGAAGAGACTAGAAATAACTGTTGGGATTTTTCGAGGCTGTGCTTCTGGTGGCCTTTGGGCCAGTCTGTTCAATTCAAGATGATAGGAGAAGGGGGCTGCATCTGTGGGTCACCGTTGGACACCCAGGTGGGAACTAGTCACCGTGTAGAACAAGGAGCCCCTGCCCCTGGACCCCACAGGTCCTACATCTTCACATCTGCCCCCTTCTCTGAATGGATATGTCCACCAGCCCACTGCCTACAGTTTCCTCTTCTGCAACTCACAATAGCCGGCTGTATACTTCTAAAGGGTGACGAGAAACCCCCCTCTACCTAAATAAAAACAGAGGTTGCCTCTCCCAGAGAAAGGCCACCTGCACAGAAGCTCTGATTTCAAATGATGAAGGGCCCAGGACTGCTGTCCGGGCTTCGTTGTGGTGATGGTGAATGGTGGTGGTGGTTTTATTTTGTGTTTTTTCCTCCCCTGTAAATTCTACAGTCTTGTTCTGTTTTATTTTCTTTCCTCTCCCAACCTCTCGGTGCTGTTAGGAAATAGTTTTGGGAAACACTTGTTCAAAACACAACAACAGAAAACGGGTGAGCAGCCAATAAGTTTTTCAGAAGAACTATTTGGCAACCCTGAAACAGATTACCACGCTGTACAGACCTCGATGAGTGCAGGGGTACAGATTTCAGAATCGTGCGGATTCAGAGATATGCGCGACAACAACTGGGTGCCCATCAGAATGCCTGGCCCTACCGAGGCCACAAAGCGCTGGCCAGAGAGGGAGAAAAATAGCGATCCATCGTCGCCTTTTCTCTGAGTGCCGGTGGGGCCCTGCAAGCTACGATTCAATTGTCAAGAGGGCTGGAAATTCCTTGACTAAACCCATATAAACTGAACCTTTTAATGCATGTCCCTGCAAAAAAGGGGCTTTCTTTCAGGAGATCCCGGTCAGCAGAAGGAATGGGAATCTTTGCCAACATTGCAAAGGGATGATGAATAAACACTTCGCCAGGAATCTGCTAGTTCTTTGGGCACAAGGCAAGAGTTAACCCTTGATAGGATACGGGAGGTAGATGCTCCACAGCTGAGGTCAAGAGCTCTGACTCAGAAGCCAGATGACTTCAGTTCAAACCTCGGCTCTGAAACTTACTTGATTTGGGGCCTTGGGCAAGTAAATGGACCTCTGTGCCTCAGTTGCTCCACCTGTTAAATGGGCATAATAACAATTTTAACTCTATTGTAAGGAGAATTTGAGGATTAAATGTGGTAAGCATGATTTAGCACAGTGCCTGATGCATTACAAGTTTTCAATAGATAGTGGCTACTATATTTGTTCCTTTTTGTTTCTTTTGTTTGTTTGTTTTTGCTGTTAGTTTCAGCTCACCAAAATTTAAAAAAAAAAAAAAAAGCAGAGAAAAATATGCTTTGCCTAAATTGGCACTAACAAACATTTGCTAAGAACTGTTGTGCATGACTCCTTCTCCAAAGTATCTTAGAAATATTTTTTCAGTATGGACACTCCACCAGAACTCACACTATACTTATTTCATCCACTTAATAATTCATTGATGGATTCATTCTGACGTTCATTAACAATAGCACTGAGGGACAGCAATTTCAGTGAGACACAGTTCCTACCCTAATAGGATTCTTAGTCTAGTTGAAGAGATAAATGTGTACAGAATGATGACACAAGGCACAGTCACTCACATTCTAAAGAGGAGAGTCCTCAGAGGCCAGAAGAAAAAGAGAACACCTGATTGCTACTTGTCAGTTCTGGCCCAGCCCATACACCACTCTCCCAGGACACCTTCCCTGGCATGGTCTCCCTCCCTCAGCGGGATGTCCACCTTCTTTCCATTAGCACCACCACAGACAGCCGGACTCACCAGCCACCTGTCTTTTCTAGATTGGGTGCTCCTTGAAGGCCGAGTTGATGCCAGTCTTGTACACCCTTGGATTCCCAGTGCCAGATTATGGTGCTCGCTCAGAGAACAAATATATAAAGGGATGAAAGAGGGAAAGAAGGAAAGAAGGGCCATCTTTCCATGACACTCAGCTTTATGGGAGCCTCCAGGACTTAACCAGCCCCCGAACAATCGGCCCTGGCTCCATCAGGGCACTGCCATGGCAAATTCCAAGGCATTGGAAGAATCCCAGCTTTCAAGCCAGAAATCCCCGGGAGGCTTTGGGATCCTGGGTGTGCTCAAGGAAGGAAGGAAGATGGTAGAGGGGATGGAAGTTGATAATTCTGGATTATCAGCAAGAGACCTGTTAGGAGACAGTTATACCGGCTTTGTACAACACTATCTGCACAGCCAAGAGACCCATGCCCAGAAACATCGGTCTAAATTTAAGCACATCTGTCTTTATCAAGAAGACATGTGTCACCGCTGAGATCTGTGGATCCCCTGGCTGAGCTAGAACTCTTCTAGCCAGGGAGCTGTTGAGGTCAACTTGTACCATGTCACAGAGACAAGCAGTATCAATTACTCATGGAAATGGGCCTTCAGAAAACTTGCATAAGCGTGACCCATATAAAGTAGCCTCTTAACCTCATTTTTAGAATCCACTTCCCAGGCTTTCAGCCAATGGAGACCCAAATTAAAATGGGAAGGGAAAGGAATGTTGATGAGTTTTGTAATCATCCAAGGATTGTGCAAAGTCCTTTACATACAGTCGTGGGAGGTGGGTGGTATTATTTCCATTTTATAGCTAAGAACCTTGAGGCTGATAGAGGGCAAGCCATTTGCCTAATGCCACACAGCTATTAAGTCAAGGATGGGACTTGGACCCAGCTTTGCTGACTTGAAAATCTATGCTCTTGTGTAGATTTGAATCATGCTGCCCCTCTTCTCTTAAGTTCCACGACAGGATCACTCTAATCCCACCATGAGGCATCCATTTCTCAAAGGAAATCACAAACTGCTGATTTCATTATCATTTGGCAACTGCATACAGTTCTTTAGGGAAAGTGGGAAGCCCAGAATGAAAATTCCACCCACCGATTATCGCAAATTGCTTGTGTTTCCTTGAAAAAAAAAAAAAAAATGCCTGGCACTAGCAACACCTCTGGTCTGGTTTCCAGCAGTGGCCAAAGCCTTGTTCAACCAGGAGGCTCTGAGAATCAATTGGCTGTGGTCTTCCCAACGTTTGACACCAACAGATGTTCTGAATTAGAAGCTGCCATCTGTCCATGACACTCAGCTTTATAGGGGCCTCCTGGACTTCACCAGGCCCCGAAGAATCAGCCCTGGCTCCATCAGGGCACTGCCATGGCAAATCCGAGGCACTGGAGGAATGCCAGCTTCCCAGCGGGAGAGCCCCGGGCAGCTTTGGGATCCTGGGTATGCTCAACTGCAGAGTGGAAGACACAGGCTCCTGACAAAGAGGTTCACCCCTGAAAAACACCAAGTATGTAGAAGAAGGGACAGTATTCAAGTGGGTGATGCAGGAGGAGTAGCAGGGAAAACACCAGCTTTGTCATCACTTGAGAGACCAGGAAAATGGAGATTCCATGGCTTTCCTGAGTCCACAGAGCAGCACCACTGTGCCGGCAACTGGGCTGGGTACTTTACACGCATCGTCTCTAGTGCTCACAGAAGACTTTTGAATTCAGAATGACTATCTCCATTTCACAAATGAGAAAACTGAGAATCGGAAGGCGAGTTGTCCAAACTCATTAAACCCCAGTGCTATACTCTATGCTGGGTCAAGACCATGGCTATTTCTTGCTCACCTCTGGATTCTGCATCAGGACCAGCTATATCATTTGTAGGCCTCAGTGCAAAATGAAAACACAGGGCCCCTTGTTCAACAATTATTAAGAATTTCAAGATGGTAATATCAGATCATTAAACCGAGTGCAAGGATCTTCCAAGAGATACCCGTGCTCCCATGTTTATTGCTGCAATGTTCACAATAGGCGAGATAGGGCATCAGCCTAAGTGTCCATTAACAGATGAATGGATGAAGAAAATGTGGCACATATGCACAATGGAATATCATTTGGCCATAAAAAAAAGAGAGATCCTGTCATTTGTGGCAACCTGGATAGAATTAGAGGTCATTGCATTAAGTAAAATAAAACAAGCATAGAAGGATAAATATCACATGTTCTCATTCACGTGAGAGAACTGTAAAAGGAGATGTAACAGAGGTAGAGAGTACAGAGCGAATGGGGGGCAGGTGGAGGGGCAGTGAAGGATGGGTACAGAAATATAGTTGAAAGGAATAAGTTGTAGCATTTAATAGTGCTGTAGGGTAATGACGGTTACCTCTGTGCACTCTAAAATGGCTAGAAGAATTGTAACGGTCCCCAGAAAAAGCAAAAAATAGATGTTTGAGATGATGGATATCCCATTTACTCTGATTTGATTATTATACATTGTAAATATATACCAAAATATCACATGCATCTCAAAAATAGGTACAATTGTAGTATATCAATTTTTTAAATTCTGAAAAAAGAAGTGCAGGGCCCTCCTAAGAATGAGATCCTGTTTGACTGCAGAAGCTGCGTGGCCATCACACCAACCCTGCCTGGCATGCTTTCTAGCACATAACAGGTAACCAATAAAAAGTCTATGGGATGAATGAATGAATGACAGACCGTAAAATTGGGAACTCGATCTGTCTGTTTGACCCCAAAGCCTAGATCCTTCCATCATTCTTCCTTCTTCCCACATATAATCTCCCTGGCCCTAGTTCTCTTATCTGCAGAAGGTAAAAGCTGTAACACGGCTGTGAAAGATAGCACAATGGAACAGAATTCATGAGACCATTGGCTGTCAATTCATAGTCATGCAGATAAGATAACTGAAGACAAGAAAGAACCAGTGACTTGCAAAAAGCCACACTTTGGTTAAGATAAGACTGAATCTCCAACTTCTTTTATAAAAATTTTTTAAAAGTCTGGAAACATTGCCGTGATCCAGCACCTTTCTACCTTTAGCATCCCAGGACAAAAGGTGCTTTCTTCCTTTCCTCTAATAAGACAGCATCCGCTTGTCCTCACCTGGAGGAAGAACTACACCAGCCTCCAAACATGCATGATGACATGACAGATTTACTAAGGATCAGTATCACGTCTCGCAGGTAAAGAATATCTGTCCTAAACATTCCGCTTTCTTAAGAAGAAAGTTACTGACTAAACCATGCCTTTAAAAAAGAAAAAGACCTACACTGGATTTGGAATCAGAAAACTAGATTCACCGCTGGGGTCTTGACATTCACAAGTTGGATTATTTTGAGCAACCACATACCCTTGTTATAACTCGATGTCTGTGTCTATGAGTGGCAATAGCCCTGGGTTATTCGAGTTCTGGTAAAGACTAAATGAGGCAATGATGCAAAAACACCTCGGGCCAAGCCTGGCACCTTCCAGACACACAATACATACCAGTCGCACTAGGAAACTGTCGTAGAGATACAACTCTTTCTTTGGAAAAAAACACTTGAAGTATAATTCTAAATCCAACAGATACCCATTAAGGGACAATTATTTTGCACAAAGTTGTGGTCTTCCTTGTAGGCAACAGTGAAATGCCCCCAGCATATGAACACCCCTTTAGACGATAGTTCTAGCCCTGGCCATGTATACATGCTTACTCACTCCTGCCTCTAATCTGGTTTCTCTCAAATGAGTAATATCTGCCTTGGCCTGACCCCTTTGTTGCTATACATACAACCACAGAAAACACTGTTAATACCAAAACATTCCAGCTCTTTCCCAGCACCATGCAGCAAATAGAAGGATTTCTTTCAAATTCAAGGGTCATCTCCTACCTGGAGAGTCAATGAGGGATCAAAATGTATAGCATATAGTAAGGACCGGCAATATCTTACAAAACTTGTGCTCGATTTGTGTGTATGGGTGTGTACTGAATTGTGATAAAGAATGTATTTTTCAATCCAGGGTCTGGTTAAAAAAAAAAAGAAATTGAAATTCAATGTTTGGGGGCAGTATCATCCTAAGGCTCATATCCAACCTCCTGGCCCTAATCTGTTTGGCTCAGTTCAGATCTTGTGTGCTTGTCTTTGGACATATTAGTCATAGCCAAGGGCAAAGGACAAAGTCCAGACATGGTCCCTGGGGGAATCACAGTGTTCAGGGCGGCACCATTCCATCTGAGTCAACCAAACCGTCTTACGAAGAGAGACTAGAGAAACACACAGAGCCCCACAGATACTCGACAGTGTTGTTGATTTGGTTTGCTGTGTCTTGGTATGAGGACCTTGGGTTGTATACCAAGGTGTTGGCAGAGTCTGGTTTTAAGCCTGTCAACTAAAAGACTCAGAGTGGCCATAACTTCTACTCAAAAGAGCTAATTTTCTGAGAAATGTGGCCAACCTAACTGCCTTATCATTTTACCATTCCTATTTCTAACCACCCCATATCCTAAATAAGTTTGCGAATCTGCCATGGCCACCCATACCCTTTAGACTGGCGCTCATGGCCCGTCATAATCTGGCCCCAGATTTCCTGCTCAGTCTCATCTCTAATTTCTCCTCCTTCCCTGAATCTTATTCTGCAGCAGCATTGATTAATCAGGATAGACCAACTACAGGAACAAATGGCCTCCAATTCTCAATGATCTAACCAATACATTCTTCCTAGTTCACATTAAAGTCCAGTAGGCAGTTGACTGAGTTCCTCCTCCGCATAGTCATTCAGGGATCTTGGCTCCACATGACTCTTGGTTCTATTATCTTCTTGGTCCTTGGTGCCAAGAAGAGAGACATACAGAGGGTGGGAGATTGCACACATTTCTCTGGCCAGAACACAGTCACCTGGACCTGCCAAACTACAGGGGAGGCCGGGAAGTGTGTGTCTAGCTATATGTCTGGGACGAATAGGGAAAGGGGCCTAGCAAACACATGCATTGTCTCTGCCACAGACATCAAGTAGTT
>NW_003852409.1:11536821-11537401 GCF_000181295.1 Otolemur garnettii | reverse complement strand
GAAACAGAGGTGGACAGAACCCAGCATCACAAGGCTGAGAGAAGTATACTGCCAAGGGCTGCTGGCTGGAGTGTTTCAAGTGTAATCTTAGGCAAATGGCTGAAGGGCCCCAAGAGTTTGGGATAGTCAGAAGTACTCAGTGGAACATGAAGGGCCAGCTGCTTGAGATGTGCAAACTCCCACCTCCAGGGGAAGAAGAACACTGTGGTGCCTCTTCAAACAGAAGTGGAAGGGTATGAATCTCAGTCTACAAACTCAGATGGAGTGATTTCTTGCACAGATCAACTTGACTTTGACCCTGAGCTCTTTCCTACCAAAATAGAAGAAATTCAATCCTACTTCTCTTCAGACTGCTCCATTTCCTGAGCTTTAATCAGTGACTCCAAGGTCTCACCTAGTACCAAGCCATTACTGAAGTCCCTATGTGGTTATAAATAGTTTGTCTAGAGCATGTCCTCCTGAGACCACTGCTGTTCCCACCACTGTCTGGTCCACATGATCTGCTTGAGCCTAACACCTGCTATGTGACAATAGGTTACCCCATGGGCCACAACCTCCTGTGCAAACCAAGTAGCTCTTC
>NW_003852409.1:11535483-11536625 GCF_000181295.1 Otolemur garnettii | reverse complement strand
ACTCAGATATCCAGAATTTTCTCTTCTTTTGAAAAGTTAGCAGATCTGGCATCACTGGCTACAGAGATAGAAGCTGGCTCTTCCCTTTCATGGAGCATTCTTTACTAGGCTCACACCGGTTTCCTCTGGGTTTTGCTTGGGTTTTACCTGCCCGAACCCCATGGGACTTGAGTCTTTCAATGCTCAGCTCAGGCCACAAACTTTCAGTCATGAGTCTCCTGCTATCAACCTCTGAGGTAAGGAAGTATTGAGCTCCTGCTTTCTTGAATAGAGGAAAATGAAAGAGAAAGGAAAAGAGGAAAATCCAGGGAGATAAAAACAAACCAGTAGTTTAAGTCACCTGCCTCCGAAGCCTGAACAAGGACCCAGAGAGGGGGACGAAGACATGTCTCTGGGCTTCTCAAATCTTGCAAAGCCCATGCTTTGAGTGAGAAAGGCATTTGTACACCAGCACCCTCCTAGCAGGACAGCAGACCTGGCGCTCCAACCCTGTCTGTGGAGCCACTGAGCACCCGAGCACAGCCCAGACACGGCTGTGCCCAACCTATGGGAGTCAGAACCCACATAGCCTCAGTGAATTCTTCCCGTAGCCCTGAGTGACCGGAACAGATACCCTTGTGCTATATATAAGTGGAGAAACTGAGGCATCAGGAGACGAAGTTAACTTGTCCAAAGTCCCAAAGCTTGTAAGGGACAGAGAAAAGATCTGGGTCAGATGGTCTTGTTGAAACTGCTATTTCCATGAGTGAAAGAAGCATTCACCACAGGGGGCCTGGAGTTCCTCGATATTCTAAGTGGGGCTTGGCATCAGCTAGGAGCCCGTGGCACCCTGCAAAGGGAGCACCCAATGGGGAGAGGCAGCCTAGAGTGGCCAGTGAGGAGCACAGACTCTGGAGCTGAAGGGCTTGGGTTTAACACTCTGCTCTGCCTCATTCTATAGGGAAAATTACTTAACTTCTCCATGCCTCAGTTTCCCCTTGACAGTTTACCAATTTGTGAAATGGGTATAATAATGGTACTCTCTTCAGGCTCAGTGCCCATAGCTCAGTGGTTAGGGCTCTGGCCACATACACCAGAGATAGCGGGTTCAAACCCAGCCCAGGCCTGCTAAACAACAATGACAACTACAACAACAACAAATA
>NW_003852409.1:11530592-11535328 GCF_000181295.1 Otolemur garnettii | reverse complement strand
ATATATATATATATAGTACTATCTTCATAGAGTTATTGAATATTTCGAAGGAGGAGTTGATATTTGCAAAACACTAAATACAATGCCTGGTACACAGTTTGTGCTGCATCAGTGACTGTAGAATCTGTGACCTTGTGTCCGGCAAGGGCATGCATGCCCTTGTGCTGGGGTCACACTGCTCTGTGTACCTCTGTTCAGGTACAGTTGCTGTGCCTCCCCTGCAGGTATCAGTGCTCCCAGCCTTGAAACGAAGGCTGTCTCTGGAGCATTCCTGACCCAAAGCCCCCTAATGTCACCAGGTTCTTCTAATTCTTCTCCACACTCTGAAGCCTGCGTCCCACCGAGGGCAGACCCAAGGTGAGGGCTAACGGCTGTTGTGAGTGCTAATGCAACATTCAGTTCCAATGACCCCTTTTCAGCGTTTAGTCCTGGAGCAGGACTGACTTAGCAGATGAAAAACATAGGAAGTATTTTCTGAAGTATGCAAAATTCAGCAGCTGGAGAAACAGTGGGAGAAACTGGTGTGGGCAGGGGAGAAGGTAGAGGATTTCTTAGGCAAGGCTGACACGGGGCCTCCCTGCGGTCATTGCAGGGATAAGGGCATGAACTTGCAGCACTAGGAGCATAGTGGGCACAGGGAGCAGAGGCTTCCAAAAGAAGACAAACTGCTGTGGAGAGAAAAGACACTTGGCAGGGGTGATGCAGCCTGGGGGACAGAGGCAAGCAGGTTTGCAAGGAGCTAACTTGCAGGCGAGGGCAGACCCAAGAGCTGGCAACAACAGAGTGGGTTTTTCTTTCTTTCTTTTTTTTTTATTAAGTCAAATACACATAGATTCTCACATCTCACTGACAGACCTTGAGATGTGTAAAACCTGCTCTGCCTGTCCCCAGCCGTCCTACCCAATCTGGTGCTCCAGCAGTTTAGACTTTAAGGCATGATCTTGGACATCAAATCCACATAGACAGTATTTGAGATTCATTTTCTCCTTGAGCTGTCTCTGTGGCCTTGATCGGGAGTCCCTGACCTTATAGCATTGCTGTGAAGGTTCAGTGAATCAATCTAAACTAAGCTCTTGGAGAAAAGAGCAAGTTAAACATAAACTATTATAGTTATTACTCGGTGAGGGCCTTGGTATGGGGCCTATCTTCTGCTCTGACTACAGCTAGCTGAGCTTCCTCCCTCTGGTTTTCTCTTCTTCCACTGGTTCCTGTGGGCTGCAGACAAGCTTCCCTCTCTAAGTTGATCATGATACATGGGTCATTACAAAAGTTTTGAGATACACAAAAAATCAAGAAATATAAAATCTGCGCAGATGGGAACAATGATCCCAGCCCAGCAACAGTGATAAACCAAGCGAGTTGAAACCTGCACGGGTGAATCAGAAAGGACGCTGCCAGCTGTGTTTCTTAAGAGTGAAATAATGAACCATAGCACACTTCATCTCAAAACTTTCATAGTGACCTACATACTTTTCTGCCCGTAATCTTCTAATAGCTTCCAGAAAACACTGCATCTTGGCAAGGCTCTGTGCTGCTCTTCTTTGAACAGGGAATACCAGACTCCCATGTGAACTGCAACTCATCCTTCTGAGCCACTTGCAAGGTCCCTGCTTCCTCCAAGCCTTCCCTGATGACTTTTTGTGGTGTAACTGAGATCAGTGGGTCCCTGCTGGCCCGGAGCACACCTTAACACATTGGTCATCCACCCCTGCTATTCTCCCCTTCCTGTTTGGTCCCTACTCCATCATTATCTCCTTTCAGACAAGAGCTCAGCACTGGGCCTTTATATCCCTAGCAGCAGCATAAAGCCCAGCATGCAGCAGGGGCTCCGTGAAATAAACGCATGAGTGAATGAATGAATAGATAAATGAATGAATGAACCATTTGCTACTTAGCTTCTCTCTCATCTCAGCAACATTTCTGGCTCACGTGGTCTCCTGACTGTTTCTATAGCCAGAACAGAGGACTTGGCTTAACCGGACCCTGAAGGCCTTTATGGGACTCTCATCATTTCTTGGTGATGAGAGTGAATTTCTATTATTTGTGTCCACGACCAAGAAATCTATAAGAGCAAGGAGGTCAAAAAAGATTGTATTTGAGACTACAGTATCTTTTCTTTGTAGTTAGAGAGCAGGTGGGTGTTTAAAGTTAGGAGTGTGAGTGATTGTAAGTTGGCTTCATAATAGAACTGAGTACGGGGATACTTTTTCTTCCATTCTTGAGATACTTTACTAAGAAGAATCATCTTAGCTCCATCCTCAACTCTATTAGGTAAAGAGCATAAATGTCTTAACACAATAATTAAGCAAATGAGGTGAAAGCTATATTAACTAGTTGGATGTAAACATTCCTAATTGTATATAAAATCAGCACATTGTTTCCCTGTAAAGGCATCAATGTATACATGATCTATGTGTTTATGACTTAACAAAAAAATAAAAAATAAAAATAAATAAATAAAGTTAGAAGTGGCCTTTGGCCATTAGAAGAAGATCCCCCAAAGTGTGACTTCCTAGTTCCCAAAGGCGCTTGCCCGCCCCCCCCCAGCGCTGCTGCTACCACCATCTGTTTGTGACCCAGCACTGTAGCTGCAAACTTTTGATTGTCTCTCCAAACAGCTGCTTGACCATCCACAGAGACTGCAAAGGCAGCTCTTTGTACTTTGTATTTGCGAATGAGAGCCCTGTCTCTCCTCACAGCCCAGGGCTTGGCCAGGGAGGTCAAGTCATGCCCAGTGTGGCATGACCAATGACATAGGGATACAAGCAACTAGAGTGACCATGTGCTGGTCACTTTATTTACATGATCTTATTTTACCTCCACAAGTAAAAGTATAATTCGAAGAGACAGGGAGTCCAATCTCCATGCACCTTATGGAAAACTACAGATCTTTGAGGGACCTGCCTAAGCCCCACCACTAGTAAACAGTGGACACACCAGTCCAGCTCTGAATCCTGCATCCTGGGTGCTTTCTCTGCAGCCACCAGAGAATTTGACAAACTCCATGCATCTGAAAAGTCTCAGATGCTTAAGACCTTTCTTTCTTTTTGAGTCTCAAAAGTATTTATTAGGCACTTATTAGGTGCCAAGCATGATCCTCAAATTGCCCCTTGAGATAATGGACCACAGAGTTCCATTTTCCAGGCAAGAAAACTTACTAAATGATGCTTTTCTGTCAACAACCTCTTCCAGCCTAGAGCACAAGCAAATCTGTGAGCACGAGGAAGGAGAGAGATGATTGAAGACCGAGCTTATTCACAACACACATGTGTTTTTTCTCTTTCTCACTAGCTTGTCTTATCTGCCCACAGTGCTGGAGTCCTATCCGCAGACTGCAGAACGCTGGAGAAAGCTTTCCATCTGCCATCTCCAACTCATCCACACACAATCCATAATTCTTGCTGCACCCCCGAGAAGTCATATGCTGTGCTCCCATTTTTCTAGATGGGGAAACTGAGATGAGAGGATGAATCTGAGACCACACAGGAAGCAGACCCCCCAGCTTCCAAGAAGGGGCCTGGAATTTCAGACTGAGGAGCTCCATGAGTTTAACTGCCTTCCCCCCCTCTCCCTGCCCTGCTGCTCCAACAACAGACCATGCTGCTGGAGACACATGTGAAAGGGTGATGGGACGTATGGACCGTGCGTCAGTGGAACAACTGGGGGCTCTTCTTGGACAGTTCAGACTGCAATGTGTAGAAGTGAAGTTGAGACTAAGAAAGCCCAGGAATGTTGCAGAGCCGGAGCCATGAGTCTTCACTCTTCCTTGTCTCCATCCAAGGAGAGTATAGACCTTCCCACATAAAGTGCTTAACTGGCAAAATGAACTTTCAAAATCCAAACCTAATCAGCAACTCCTTTCCTTAAAATCTTTGAGGATCTAGCCAGAACTTACGGGGTTGGCCTGGCCTCGCCTGAAACTTTAGCCATGAACATCACACTTTCATCAGCACAAATGGCCCACCCACTGCTATCTGAAAATCCCTGGTCTGTTTCTCCTTAGAGACAAGAAATTCCTAGGCCCAGAATTGTGCTCTTACTCCTTAATCCCCCACCACCACCCAAACCTGATTCTCCTTGAAAGTCCTGCCACATTGAACAGAGCATCCTGGCACCCTGTGCCTTATAGTGAGGGCCAATCAGAAAAGCTGGTGAATCCCCCACCTCCCAGGTCCCCCACTCCCATCTCTTCTTCTTTCCCATAGCCCCAGACTGAGATTCCAACATGCTCTGCATCTACTGTTCCAAAGTGTCCTCAACACTGACCCTGAGTCAGGCCATCTGACAAGGGCTGGGTGTCCAGAGAACAGCAAGACACATTTCCCTCCCTTTAGGCTCATGCAGAAGAGGAAGCAGAATGCAGATGATTCCAAAAAATGAATATAGATCCGTTATAAGATCCTCAGGAGGAGAGAAGCAAGGAGAGCTTCAGTGTCTGTCTAAAGATGTCAGGGAAGGCCCCTCAGGGAAGTTTTTAAGGTGAGACTTGGAAGACATGCAAGAATGAGGCAAGGAGACAAGATGAGGAGAGGCTTTCTAAGGAAAAAGGTCAGCAATTCACAGGCTGGGTCAGCAATGACTGCTTCTAGAAATTCTGGGATGCCACTGTTGCTGGAGCACAAATTTCAAGAGGCAAGAGTTCAGAGAGGAGTTGAAAGTCAGACCACATCCAGATCGTAAACATCCAGAGGATGCCATTATCAAGAGCTTGGATTTCTAACATTTTTTTTTTTTTT
>NW_003852409.1:11524048-11530513 GCF_000181295.1 Otolemur garnettii | reverse complement strand
CACAGCAACCTCCAACTCCTGGGCTCAAGCAAGTCTCCTGCCTCAGCCTCCCAAGTAGCTGGGACCACAGGCGCCCGCCACAACGCCCAGCCATTTTTTGGTTGCAGCCATCATTGTTGTTTGGCAAGCCTGAGCTGGGGATTTGTACCTGCCACCTTAGGTGTATGTGGCTGGCACCTTAGCCACTTGAGCCACAGGCGCCAAGCTGATTTCTAACATTTGTATTTTTTGAGAGACTCTCACTCAGTCACCCTGGGGTTGAGTACTGTGGGGTCATAGCTCACAGCAACCTCAAACTCCTAGGTTCAAGCCATCTTCTTGCCTCAGCCTCCCAAGTATCTGGTGCCCATCACAGTGCCCTGCTGGTTTCTTTATTTCTTGGTAGAGAAGGGGTCTACCCGCCTCAGCCTCCCAGGGTGCCAGGTTTACAGGCATGAGTTACTGTGCCTGGCCTGGATTTCTAACTTGAAAGTCAATGAAGAGAAATTAATAGTGTAGCTCTTAGGTTTAAAAATAAAAAATAAAAAAAAATACCTGCTCACAGGTTATCTGGAGATGTTAGGAGAACAGTCTATGTGATCTCAACTGAATTTTACCTGGGTGCTGATTAACACGGGTCACGTGACTTCCCATAATCTTCGTATGTTCCTGGGAAGATATTGCTTAATAGAATTGCTCTTCTGGATTGCTGGGACATAAAAATGGTAGGATACACAGGTAAATCGTTATGGTTTCTTAGCTATAAACTCTCCAAAAGGAGGAACAGGGTGACTCACGGTGAAGGTACTTCTGCCGTGGAGCACT
This sequence comes from Otolemur garnettii, assembly GCF_000181295.1. NCBI lineage: Eukaryota > Metazoa > Chordata > Mammalia > Primates > Galagidae > Otolemur > Otolemur garnettii. The sequence goes on along the minus strand of NW_003852409.1, from coordinate 11,529,709 downwards.
TTCTCAAGATTGCCATCATTGCCAAGAAAAAGCCATATCCTTGTGGCATCCGGCCAGTGGATCCAGCATCTGCTCAGCAGATGCTCAACCCTGACACTGGATGCCATTGGCTTCACTGCTTCCTGGATCACTCCCCGTTGCAGGGACTGCGTGTAAGGGAAAGGGCACACCTGTGTTCATGTCCCAGCTGATTGACCAGGGGTAAGAAACTGCTGATCTTCAGTTTCCCCATCTGTGACATGGAAATGATCATCCATCCTCTGAGTGCTATTAACCAACATGATACATGAAAAGTGTCTGGCTGATAAGAGGTCCTCAAAGAGAAAAAGATAGGTGAATTCCTGTCAGGGAATGCCAAGTCTGTTTTTGGTCCAGCTCATTAAGAGAGTGGGGGAAGGACCTCAGAGAATTAAGCTTTCTTCCAACCAGGATGTTCTACGTCGTTCCAGAGCATGTAGTGGCACTCCCAGGGAGGAGCTGGCAGGGGGCTGGTCTTCCTGGCATGGGCCCTTGCTTTCCTCTGACTCTGTGGCTCACCGTTTTTAGGGAAGGGTGCCCCTCCCCAAGCTGACACATTCATTGCTACCAAGGACTCTGCCGAAGGACCTGAGGTTGGAAGACTGACAGGCAATCCTAGGAAGACAATACTTGCACAAATCCAACTATAAGTCCAAGATTCCAATCCAGTCACTTCAGTGAGGGACAGAAACAAAGGTAAGTTGACCACCTCAGGGACTGTACATACTGGTCAACATACAGAGGTGGTCAACAGAAGGAATTTCCATTGAGTACATGTGGTACATGTCCAGCTTATGAAAATTAGGTCAATTTAAGGAGAAGGTCAACACAGGGAGGTGGTCATCGTGGAGGTTCTGCTATACTTCCAAAGCATGTAGCAAATGGACTCAATCCTACAGGAAAAAAGTTAAGAAAGGAAATTAACACATATCAAGTGGCTGCTATGTGGCAGTGTAGCCCATATAGTAATCTGGGGCAGGGATTGACTAAATAGCAATGGTCCTAAATTCATTTTAATTCCCGATGTCAGGGGATATTACACAGAAACCTACAAAGGTTTGCTGCCGATACCTTAGCTGGGAGAAATTCGTCCTGCCAGTCAGGACTCAAATGCTCTTCCTAGTTGTATAACAAAGTATAGCCACCCTGAAGTGGGACGTGTTTTTGCATAGTAATTGTGGACCAGCATGTTTGATCAGAAAAAAGCCACTCCGCACATCTATCTCTCTTAGCAAGCAGAGGACAAGGCAGCATATTAGAGGGCCCATCAGAGAGAAAACTCAGCTTCCACAGAAATCCAGTGATAAACAGGCAGCACTTTCAGGACTCCCTTTGAGAAAGTCTTTAAGCAGAGACTAAGTACTGTCTGTGACCAGTGATAAAGATTGAAGAAAGAGGCATACGACTCAGCCAGGTGCAGCGGCTCACACCTGTCATCCCAGCCCTCTGGGAGGCCAAGGCGGGTGGACTGCTTGACTCAGGAGTTCAAGACCAGCCTGAGCAAGAGCAAGAGCAAGACCCCATCTCTACTAAAAATAGAAAAACTAGCCAGGCATTGTTATGGGTGCCTATAGTCCCAGGCACTCAGGAGGCTGAGGCAGCTGGAGCCCTCGAGCCCAGGAGCTTAAGGTCACTGTAAGCTATGATGATGCCACGGCACTCAACTCCAGGGGAACAGAGCAAAATTCTGTCTAAAAAAAAAAGAAAAAAGTCATGTGTCTCAGTGTCCACCGCCTGGGATAAGATGGCGTGGAACATACCAGAGTCAATAGCAGATCAGAGCGGACTCCTCTCCCCGCTGGCCAATCTCCAGCTCCTGGTGCAGAGGAATGAGAACCTAACATTGGTGCCTACCGTATAGCCCTCGTCATTCATTGATGCAATATTCACATTCACATAGCAATATGCCATCTTTGTTATTATCGTCATTATCTGGCAGAGCATGGGCTCAGTCACCCAGTCATTGTCAACAAATCCTCTGTCACCTTCATAAAGTCCTAAGTCACAGAACTACCCTAGATGCTGGTATGAACAGAGTCTCAGCTGAGAAGGACTCTGCCCAACTATGGCGCCAATGTGAATAAAACAGATAAGCAATTCTCCCAGTTCTCCTAGACATGTAGCCTTGGCCATGCTTGTTTGTCCCTGGGGTGTTGCACGTTGCACCTAGACTGCTTAGCCTTTCCCACCAGGGGCAGATGTGGAGGTGCACTGCTTCGAGGAAGAAGGTGCCATTCTGCAGCTTGGGGAGGGAGAAGGTAACGGTTATTCTCCCACCATAGCCCCTGCAGGGGGTGCATCAACTTTCTAGCCAAGGCCACATTCTTTCTGAGCACCCTCCAGCCAACGGCTAGGCACAAGGTAGATACTAAGTCGGGCCATTTCTGCCCAGCTTGGGAGCTTTAGTTTGGGCTGGCAGAGACCTTGTGAGGTCTGAATTGTGGTCTGTGGACTTTCCCTGCCCAGACCTGCTTCCCCTGCTTATTCCCTAACATGAGTGATGCTCACCCCATAAACTGCTTACACGCCTAATGTCCCTCATCAGCTGCTTCCCAGAGACCCAGCTGGCGAACGTGCACATGATCTTAGTCTGAGTGACGATAAGAGGAGATCTCAGGAAAGTCGCAAAGGGTTGCTCTGTCCTTTGGAGATGTGTCTGGGAAATAGTATTCTTGTTGAAAAAAGTCAAGTTGTGCTTTTGCTCTGCTCTCGTGCCACAGAGGACCAAATGTGGGGGGTTTCTCCCCACATGCGAAGCAGTAATCTGTCCCACAGTGGGCACCGGCTGGTGGCATCCCACTCAATTCCTGCACTCCATCTACCTGGAGACAGCGTCAGACCCCACGATGCGGCTCAGTTCCCAAGACTTCTCCTTCTTCAGACACCAGTTGCAAATCGGAGCCTCCGGAGCTTCTCACTGACCAGCTCCAAGTTGGGGTTCCTATTCTTTGGGTTGGATTAATGTACTAGAGCAGGTCACATATCTCAGGGAAACACAGCTACTGGTTCATCATAAAAGATACTACAAAGAATGCAAACGGAGAGATGTGTAGGGAGCACTGTGGGGAAGAGGCCCGGGGCTTTTCTGCTCCCCCTGAGTGTGCTACCCTCCTGGAACCTCCACATGTTCAACTGACTGGAGGTACTATGGAGCCTGTCCTTTGGGGGTTGTAGAGCTTCATTATGCGAGCAGAATTGATTAAACCACTGATTGCTGGGGATCAGCTTGACCTTCTGCCCACTCTCTCCTCCCCAGAGGTTGAGGGGTGGGGCTGAGAATCCCAACTCTCTCACTTTGCCTTTGGCTTTCTGTGACCAGCCCCATTCTAAAGCTGTTTGTATGCTAATGGGCATACAAACAAAACAAAACAAAACAAAAAACCAGCACTTTGGAGATTCCCAGTATTTTAGAAGCTGTGTGCCAGGAAACAGGAAGAAGATCCAAATATATATATCTCATTATCACAGTTTTGTGCAGAACTCGGGCCCCTACGGCTTTGGAGAAGGAGCTGCTACCATCATGACATTTGTATTTTTCTATACATGGACTCTTTTGGCAATCTGGTGATACTCTTGTCAAACTTGGTCAGACCAAATGCAGTGGTGTAGGTGGGCGGCAGGGTGTGCAATCCTGGGAGACGCAGTCGCAGTCAAAGGAATTGTAATAAACAGGACTGCCTTGGGAGGAGAGCTAAAGGACCAGACACTGACTTGGGAGTGGTGGTTTTAAGTCGCCAACAGCATTTAGTCTGATGAAGAGAAATTTTGGAAGGAAAAAGGCAGGAGATAAGATCATTTTTCTCAAATGCTATGATGTGGAGCAGGGATTGGCAAACCTAACGCCAAAAAGTACCAGATAGTAAATATTTTCAGTATTGCAGACCAGTGGCACAGCTGGCCTTTGTCACAGCTGTGCACTCTGCCATTGGACGCAAAAGCAGCCATACAAAATGAGTAAATGGATGGGGTGGCTGTGCCCTAATGAGACTTTGCAAAGGCTGGTAGATGGTCAGATTGGAACTGCTGACCACAGTTTGCTGATGCCTGATACAGAAGAGGAAAAGTTCGGAAAAAATAGCGCTGGTCTGCTCTGGGCTCATCATTTGCATATGATTTCATTGATTCTCTATAGCACCCCCTCAAGGTAGGTCATATTTCCCAGTTTCTACAGATGTGAAAATGGAGAATCCATGTTCTCCTACATTTGCATAGTTCCTACGTAAGTTATTAAGAAAATACGCTCAAATCCCACAGCCATGATGTGATAGCCTCCGGATTCTGACAACACTCCATCCCTGGGGGGCAGGAGGAGTCCTCTGGCATGACTTGTTGCCCTAGTGACAGCAAACATCTGTCCGCGTCCCCTAGTTCCTGAAGCTCCCTGAGCAGTGTGAAGACCATGGTTCTAGTGACATGGAGTAGATCTGGGTTAGTGGGTTGAACAATGTGCTAAGGTAACATGTGGTGCCCATTCTCACTGGGAACGAACCAGCAAAGGGTTTTTCTCATCATTTTAAGTGTTTTCCGATGAATCGATTCATTAACCTCAGAGACATTTTCCACAGCACCACTTACCGTAGAGTTTCCTGCCAAGAACAAGGCCAAAGGCAAGGGTCTCTGGAAAGCTGCAACGTCGGGAGAGAGCCACGCAATTACGGTGCTTCCCTGCCTGGGCAGAACTTCTCCTCCTATCTTCCCCCTTTCCTATCCCACTAACTCATAATGCAGGATGTCCCAAAGGTCCCTACACAGAGGAACAATTAGCAAACTTGATTATATTTTATATTTTTCATATTTCTATATATTTTTTTGCATTGCTAATATTTATTTATTTAGCATTTTAAACTAATGCGGTTATGGACATAACTTTGAAGTTAAGAGTACTGCTGAGATTGCACAGAGAACATTGAAATAAGAAACACATTTTTTTCAAGTAAAGACATTAAAAAGGATAAATATACAATTTGACATTTATATATCAATACAAATATATATATTTCTCTCTATATAGAGAGAAATATTTTGTAAATGCTTTGTAAAATGTTGTGATGTCTATTTTGTAAATCCAGGTACATTTAGCTATGATTTCCCATTTTCCCTATATACGTGTGTACGGCAACCTTAGGGACACCCCATACATCCATCCTGTGGAGGCCTCCCCACAACTAACTCTCCAGCCACACTCAAGCTAGTGACTCTCTTCCCCATAGCCTGTCCCCCCTGCCATGATGGCACCTTTTTCTCTGAAGGGTGACCCTAAGCTTCATGTGACTTATCTCTTTACACCAGTCCTCAGAGAGTGCCCAATGCATAGACTCACTCCGTTATAGTCTGATTAGTTAAATTTCACTTAAACATGTCTCAACCAAATGCATTCCTCCTCCTTTCTCATTTAACTTCCATTAAAATTACTGAGCAAATCATCTCTCTTATTTGATAGATGATTTAGAACAAGATTTCAAAGGTACTCTAGCTGAAGCAGAAAGAGCTGTTGGCACTATGAAAGGCCAGGCCTGCTCTTCCTGTGCCCTAGGGCTCCATGCCAGGAAGCCAAGAGGAATGTTTGCAGGGATATCAGCTGTGTCGCCAGCCTACATAGCCTTTCTTTAGTCATTATGGGAGATTGACTTTTATCTGTTTCAA
>NW_003852409.1:11518099-11523411 GCF_000181295.1 Otolemur garnettii | reverse complement strand
CCTAAATGCAGACCTAAATCACTGGGTCTTATTATCGGGGTAGGGCTTATATTTAACAAATGCATAGAAATCCTGCTAGGGCTTATTTTTTGGGTAGGTCTTATTTTGGGGGGAACATGGTAGCTGGGACTAGAGGCACTGGCCACAACATCTAGCTATTTTTAGAGACGAGGTCTCACTTTGGCTCAGGCTATCTCAAACTGAGCTCAGGTAATCCTTCCTCCCTCCCAAGGTGCTAGGATTATAGGTGTGAGCTGCCACTCCCAGCCACTATCATTGTCTTCACAGACCCCACACAGCATGAAGAAGATAGCAAGCCTCTGAGGTCAGATAGATCTGATATAAAATCCTGGTTCTGCCATTTCATAAGCTGTGTGACCCTATACAGATTGCTTAATCTCCCTCAGCCTTGATTTCCTCATCTGTAAAATAGGGCTAAGGATGCCTACTTTGTAAGCTTGTGAGATTAAGAGAAATAATAGGCCAGAAAAAGCTTTTTTTACTGTTTATATAGATGAGATAGAAGATATATGATAGAGACAGATGATAGATAAATAGATAGATAATTAAATCGATAATTACAGAAGCACATAATATTAAAATTAGTTTGAAGCCTGAGAAATTGAATGTTAAGAGTTTGGAGGGGGGGGAAGAGTAAAAATATCCTCATAAACATTTGTCCTCTTTCTAGATGAGGAACATGAGACTTAGATATTAAAGAACTTGCCTAAAGCCACACAGCTGAAAAACTGACCAGGTCTCATTTCACACCCTGCACCTGCACGGTGCCTGGCACACACATGCTCAATATTTAGTAAGCATCTGCAGACTATTATTGCATAAGATACAGCCTAATAAAAACAGGAGTACAATTTTTGGGTCTTCTTCAGTCAGTGGCATTTTTGCTGCCTCTTATTGGGATCAGGAGTGTTACAAGAGTTTTGGTGTCTACAACAGGGATTATCTCCATGGCCCTGAGAGAAAACTGATTGTCTACAATCTTCTCACAATAGAGGTCAGGGTTTAAGAACACAGGGATTTTAACTGCTCCAATGACTATTCTTAAGTAAGGTCCAGTTTTCCTCTTTCCCTGAGGATAATACAGAAATAATATAATTCCAGTAGGTGAAATTTAATGCACCATCAGTTCTCATTTATTTCAATGCTATAGAGGGCCATGATGGCATAATGGAAAGAGTGCTGGCTACAGAGCTGAGAGACATGGGTTCAAATATAAGTTTCAATGAACTCTAAGCATGAATTTTAGCCTCTTTGCCTCTATTTCCTCATGTATAAAATGGAAATGATAATACTTGTCCCTCCCACTATAGTAGCAAGGATTAAGTGGGATCCTCTATGTTAAAGTGTCTATCTATCTTGATGCTTACCAAGGGCAAAGTGTCTAACAAATAGCTGTTCATTTGATAGAATGCATATGTAGTATCTGGCACATTAGAAATGCATAATAAGATTCTATCCGTTCAGTTTAGTTCTAGCATTATACCTGGGTCCACAGAAGATTCTTAATGGACGTTTGCTCACTCAATGAAATACTTACCAGATGACTAGCATAGTAATTGCTCAATGAATGATCATTCATTCAGTGGAATGAATATACAGCACTTATTCAACACCTAATAAATGTTGGTTGAAATCCAAGCATGGAAAATGGAACTGTATTCATTTAATGAGGTTTTGCAATCCCATAAATATTGTATGCTATTGCCAGCGCTTTACAAAGTGAATCAACCATTGCTGAAATGTTCTCTGCTTGTACTTGTTAACAAACCACTGTAAACTATTTTCCAAACATACAGCATTCCATGAATGTGCCATAATAACACTGGGAATGCTAAATGCCCTTAGGACCCCAAACAAATGGCTGGAGAGTGCAGTATGTGTATCAATTTAGAAGACAGAAAGAGATTCATCTTCACCGAGGGACATGCGACCGGGCAATTCCTTCTATGTTTGTCCAAAGCTCAGCTTGACAATTGTTCTGGCAGATCATAGAGACCTTGGGCCCTAGGGAGAAATTCCCAAGTGTAGGCAGAGACTTTTAGGAATTACAATTACATATATGAAAATATGTGCCTATGTGAGTGTGTGTCTGTGTATAAATACATTATATAATTTTTAAATAGAGGATTAGTCTTTGAAAGTTGTACTTTTTGAACTACTTTGCAAAATAAAGCAGTTCCTAGGGAAAGGGGGAGGGGAATGGCTTTTAATCGTAGAATTTCTCCTTTCGGAAGCCACATTCTCTAAAATGACAAGCAAGAAATGAAAGGAGAGAGTATGCTTTTCACAAGCATTTGGTTTCCTCAGTTAACCAGAAGTCCCAAGGGGAGAGAATAATTCTGTATGATTCCTTCACAGAGAGGATGATCTTCAAGCTTTGGTCCTGATCAGTGGACATGAATTCTCCAGGCTGTAATTCTCCTCCAGATAGAGGAAGAGCATTCCAAGTCTAAAAGGGAAAGTGTGATTTAAAGTAAGACAAAGAGTTCAGGAGGACTGGGTAGCAGGTGTGACTGGGCAAAAGGTGAGTCGCAGCCAGTGACGTCAAAGAGGTGACCCAGGAGACCTCTAATGCCACATCTGGAGTTTAGACTTGGCTTGGTGGCCTGTGCTTCTATCTCTTCAGCAGCACTTATCTCCACCTGTCTTATTTTAGACCTGGGTGTTTATTATTGGGTTTTTTTTTTCCCCTCTACTTCCTTCTTCTAGTCTTCAAGTTCCTTGAGACCAGGATGTGTGTGTTTGTTATTCTTATTAATATCTGTGAGTCCAGTTTAGCACATTGAAATTCCAGCATAAATAAAAAGCAGAGGCCCTTCTAGAAGTTACTACCCATTGCCTATTATCTAATCCTCCTTTATACATGAGTCTGCATACCAGTTAAGAGTTAATGCAGGAAACAGAAGCCCCTCTCGGTATTTTAAACAGAGGGGATTAATGCAGAGAATGAGGTGTTCATATAACCCTTGAGAGGCCAGAGAAGCCACAGTGGGGGGCTGCTGGTTCCACGCCTCCAAAGCTAAGATTCCCAGGTCAGAAGGCTGTTGCTACCACTGCTCCTGACCTAAGCCATCAATGCCTCTCACTCTCAAAAGGTCAGTGACTACACTGCATGCCGTAAATCTGAGTCAGTCCATGGACACACACGTGCTATGACCTCACTCGCCGGCAGCAATGACAACAGGAGCATGGCTTCCACTTCGTGTCCAAATTCCTCATCTCCCAGGAGTTCATCTCATTGGCAGAACCTAATCTGCTTCCAAAGTTCCAACTGCAATGAAGTCAGGGAAATGTAGTTTTTAGCCTCCAGGCCCTGTGGTAAAGAAAAGGGCAGAGAAGTAGGTGGGACATCGAGCCTGGTTCTAATCAAAGGCGTCCCAACACGGTCGAGAATAATTCAGATTAATGAAATACATTGTATTACTACAAAAAAATAAAATCTTCTTTTAGCCTGGATAAAACTTCCTAAGAAATAAAAGATTATGTTTTGTAGCCTTATTTTTTTCATCAGCTTCAATAATGAGAAATATGGGTGACTTATTTCTCAACTCAAATGACAAGCTTTTTTCCCTTCTCTTTCCTCTTCCTCTTGTTCTCTTCCTTCTTCTTCTGAAGCAGTTTCCTTCTAAACTCAGTTGGGACGATGCCAGGGGCCACGCTGAGGGGAGGAAAGCCCTGGTGGCTAACAGTGTGGTGTCAGAGCAAGCCTGGGGAGGGGCGGCCTGGCCTGGGGTGCTGGCTTCTGAGCAGAATCAGGAGAGAATCCGGATAGGGACATGGTCCGGGGGGATGCCAGAGCTGCCTGAGCAGGGTGACAAGGGTGTCCATGTGGGGTGTGGCCCAAAGAGGATCCAAATTAAAGCCCAGGAAAGGTAAAGCTAGCATCCATGTGGGGGCGGGGGTGTGAAGCCTGAATGGGGGTGAGGGGCAGAAGCTATTCTTGCCAAAGGAGGAGCTAGCAGCAGAAAGGGGAGCTGGGTTACGCTCAGGGGAATCAACAATGGAAGCCAGGTTTTTCACTGCGGGAGAAGGGAGTCACAGAAAGGAAAAGGAGAAAACTAGAATGAATTCTGCGGTGTTAGTCTGCAATCGGAACTCAGTGCATGAACTCATTATTTTCAATATACATGTATAGAAAGATACATATATAGAAATAAAATAGACTTCAATGAAAGCCTGTGTGGGTGTGTGTGTGTGTGTGTTTCCTGGCTCTGTCCACACAAGACACCTGGAATCAGTGGCACCCCAATAGCAGTGAGCACATCTAACATCCAACTCTTGGCTTTTGAATGACATTCTGCTCTACCAGGAACAAAGGTTTCTTGGAGAAATGGCTGATTCTGGGACTAGGTCAGATAAAGGACAAGATGAGCCGGGAGCATCTTCTGGTGCCAGAGAGTGAGGAAGGGCTCAAAGAATGATGGGGACGTGTCAAAAAGACACAGAGGCCAGACGAGAGGGACTCCCACTGGGAAAATCCGGGACACTTTAAACATCAAAATAAACGATGATCACAGTGGCTTATAACTCACCGAATAAAAGAGGAAACCGCAAGTCCATACTGATAAACACTTTAGAAGTGCAAGTTTGATGCAAAACAGAATACGTGCATAGTTTCAAAGTATCTCCCTCCGAAATTACAAAGGGGAAAAAGAGTGTAACTTTCCAAAGAAGCAGCCCAGCAGACCCCACCTTAGGAAGTGATCACAGTGAACGTCATCGGTAATGGGATAAACCAATTCCCCGCCCTGTGATGGGATGCAGGGAGAACGGCGTCGCTGAGACACGCCTGCCAAAGACGCACAGCTGGAGCACAACCAGGAAGACACCGCACGTAAACTCCGACGGAGAGATGTTCTACCGAGTCACTGGCCTAATCTTCAAAGGTGTCAGGTTATGAAAACAACAAAAGACTGAGAAACTTTTCCATGCTGGAGGAGATGGAGCATTAGATCTCGGAAATATAAAATAAAATTCTATTGATGAGTTTTCCGGAGCATGCCGTGTTCCATGTGGATATACATAGAATGTACTTAGTGACAACTAAGTACAATGATTCCAAATTGGAGTCCCTAGAAGGACATTATTGGGACAATTGGTGGAACCCAAATGCGATCTGCGAATTACATAATAGTACAGTATAGATGTAAATCTCCTGATTTTTGATGGATGCATTGTAGTGAGATAAGAGAATATCCCTGTTTGTAGGAAATACCCACTCCAGTACCCAGGGGTCACAGAGCATCAGAATGGCAGCTTAGCTCCAAAGATTTCAGAAGATGTTCAGAAAA
>NW_003852409.1:11511080-11518055 GCF_000181295.1 Otolemur garnettii | reverse complement strand
TTTGAAATAAAATTTGTTTTTTAAATGTAGAAAAACTCAAGCACATAAAATCAATAACCGGAAACCTTACCTGTCTCACAGCTTCAAATAAAATCCCATTTATATTACCCAAAGCGTTGAGAATCCTTCTTTTTTTCACATTAGATCTTGGAAATAGGAAATGAAATTCTATTGATGAGTTTCCTGGAACATGCCGGGTTCCACGTGGATATACACAGAGTGTACCTATTCCAACGGTTCAGAGTTTATCATAACGTATGAAAGGAAACCTTGCATAAAAGTAAGAAGACCCAGGTCTGGATGTCATTTTTGTCACTTCCTAAACATGCTACTTTGAACAATCGCTTAATCTCCCTAAGCTTGAGCTTCCTTAACCGTGAAATGAAGATAATAATATTTACTTCACGGTATTGTTGATAGAATTAAATACAATAATGGGTGTAAACCTGCCTACATAATGACTGGCAGAGGAGCGCAAGATTTTCTGTTTTGTTTTTAATTGCACAACAATTTCATCTTATATAACCCAACAAGTTCCTTTGACCCTGACATAATTTCTCCTGCCTATAGCTAGACGCGTTTGCCATTTACTCACTCACTTAACGCAGTCAATGTCTGACAAATCATTTTTGAGAGTCTCCCCTACAGCGTATGGGGATCCAAGTCAGAAACAAGGAACTCCAAGTTATCTGTTTTATCCTACAAAGAGGCAGGTGCAAGGGGAAACCAATGGCTGACATACAGCTGTGAATTATGAATTTAAATCGATGTAATACTCCAACCGAGGGCGTGTTTGCATTTAGCCCCCTCTCTCTCACTGCAGCTATTGAATCCACCCACTTCTCCGTCGCATACATATTTATTTTCCAATGAGTTCTGAAAGATTTCCAAGGTAGAGCAAGAAACAGGGAATGCAGCTGACATCTGCCTGCCCCTGGGAATTATGTCACTTTTTGATTTAATTCCTCCTGACATTTTTCCCCATCGTACTTTCTGCTCTTCATCAAAATACACCCCTCTTGAAAAACAAATGTACTTCTTGACTGCTCAGGACAATGTTGGAAATAGTTGCAACTATTCATGTATAGGGTTAAAAAATCGACTTGGGCCAACGAAATTTGGAGGCCCGTTCCATAAGGTCATACGAACACCACAGGGCTGGTTCGGACATCAAAGTCCCAGGGGTGTCTCTGAAAACCCCGCTTAGGCAAGCTAGAGGGATTTATTTTCCATTTTTAGGCCATTGGCAATTTTGTTTGCTTAAGCTTAATTGTTCCCGGATACTCAGAGGGTACAGAAGGTAACTGTATGTTTGATTTAATGACTGTTTTGGCGTTGGTTTGCTATCCTCACTGAAAAAATTACCAAAACACATACATGCAAAACTGGCAGAGTTTTTGGTTACGTTTTGTTTTGTTTTCAGAAAAGACATTCTCAGGGAGCTGAAACGCAAGCAAAATTCTCATGGAGCTGAGCAGCCCATGCCCTTTTTTGTGAGTTGATTGGACTTCTTGCGAGGAGAGATGGGGCTGGACGGGGTGCCGTTTCTGTTGGTCAGAGCAGAGCTGACTTTCCTAGGAGAACTACTCACTGTGCCCCCAGCCAGCCCTGGGGACAGTCATCCACTTACTTTCCGCTCCTCCCTCTTGCGCTCTCACTCCCAGACTTCTGCAATCCGACTTCTGAACTAACTCCGGACAAGTGGCACAGAACCGGAGGTTCCCACTCCCTGACTTCCCTGAGACAGAATGGTGTTAACTGGCAGAAGCGTCGCAGAACTTCCAGAAGAGTAGGAAGTCAGCTATATAAATGGTGAAATAGCTGCTGTGTGGCAGCCTGCCCCAACCCCCACAGATGTTTTGTCCTACCTGTGTCTGTGAGGACCACACGCATCCGTCATTCACCCATCGGCACAGAATGGCCTCACCTGGGTGCTCAGCTGGGAACCCCCTCCTCCCTGGTTCTCTCAGCCCCCCTCCCCCACCTCACTGGCCCTGCCCGCCTCTCTGTTTTCTTCCTCAAGGGGTTCAGCTCTCCTTTTAAATACTGGGGTAGCCCTGGTCTCCATCTCCTGAACTCTCCTGACTTCCTATGTCTTCTCCCCGAGTTGCTCGCAGGAAGGGGAGAGAAAGCAAAATGGCAGCCCCCATCAGAATTGCTAGAATAAGGTAAATCAATGTTGAAAACTCATGTTCATAATTTGATACTTAACAAAGGAAAGACATGTCTGTTGTTTTTAATAGAAATCACTGAAGACAAAGCTTGGCAACATCTCTGGTGAGAGGGACACGGGGACGACATGGAAAATCTTAGCTGGGCCAGTGTCACATTTGCCAGGCAGTACGTGCCCTGTGTTTTCAGATTGAGAAAGCTCTGCTCCCAATAACCTCATCCACGCCCACGGCTCCGATTATGTCTATACGCTGACAACTCCCAGTGCTCTATCTGCACCCCAGATCTCTCCATGGGGCTCTGATGCACAGGGATTGCTTACAGGACGTTTCCACTTGAAAGCCCACACCTCAGGAGTGAAGGAGAATTCATGGCTTGCCCACTCCCTGCTCCTGACTCAGGGTCACCGTCACCATCATCCCCTGAGGGAAGGGATACCCTGCTCTTCCCAGCAATGGTCACTTATGCTACAACTCCTATATCCATCTTCTCTCCAGCCCACAGACAGCTGCCTCACTTCAGACTTTCCCTCTGGGGTCTCTAAGGAAGTAGCAGCCTCCCAGCTGGATTCCCCAGTTTTCAATTCTACTTCTTGTCTATCTTCTACACTGTTGGAAAATGCCCTATCCAACATATTGGTCTAGCCCACTCATTCACTTCCTAAATTATTCTGATGGCTCCTTGTTGCTTACAGAAATAAGTTAATGTCCTTAGAATGACCACACTCATCACAGTAGGGCTCCATCCTACCTTCTCTGTTTCTTCTCCTGCCAGCCCTCCTTCGGATTCTGCTTTCCAGCCACCTTATTCCTCCAGTCTCTATACAACTTCCCACCTGCTCACTTGTATACACAGAGCTCCCTCTGCCAAGAGTTCCCGTTCCCCACCTGGCTGCCTGGTAGACCCCCACACTTCCTGCAGAAGCCAAGTGTCACCTGTGTAGAGCCTCCTCCAAGGACAATTAAAAACAATTAAAAATAATTGTTCCTTTCACTATTCCCCACTGCATTTCCTACGGGCCTCTTTATACCCTTATCAGTTTGTAAATCTAGTAATTTGCTTAGTGTCATTCCCCCGTGTACCATGACCTCTTTGAGTGTAGGAGCTGAAGCAGTGTATACATCTATGCTTCCTCAGAATCTAATAGAGCCTGGGGCAGAGTATGAAATGAACGAATGAACGAACGTGCTGTACTCCGGGTGCCCACTGCCTTATAGCAGTGTTACAGTCCTCTCAAGTCCTCTGGACTACACAAGATTACACAACGCACCACAGGGTTGCAATATCTTTGCATTAGCTCTAAACAAATTACCCCAAACTTAGTGACTTAAGAAAGTATTCAAGTAGTCCCCGAATTACAAACACCCAACTCATGTAATACTCAACCTTTACAAACAGGGGCTACTACAGGTAATAGGTAAATGTATCTCTTCTAACTGACACACAAATTCAACTTAAGAACAAAACCTACGGAACCTATCTCATTCATAACACTGGGACTGCCTGTAATTATTGCTGTGTCTGTGGAAGACTAGGAAATTTGTTACCTTTTTTTACATTTACCTACTTATTATAAAGGATATTACAAAGGATACAGAGGAAGAGATGCATAAACTGAGATATGGGGAAGGGCACAGGTCTTCCCTGTCCTCCCCATGTGCACCAGCCTCCAGGACTTTCCCAGCTTTAGCTATCCAGAAACTCTACGAACCCTCTTCTTTTAGATTTTTATGGAGTCTTCATTACATAGGCATGACTGATTAAACCATTGGCCATTGGTAATCAGCTTAATCTTGAGCCCCCTTCCCTCCCCAAAGGCTGGGAATGGGTAGAAAATTGGGACGAAGCACATGGGAATCACTTGTCCCTCCCTCATTATGTCAGAAGATTCAAAGGCTGGGGGCTGGAGTTATCCGAAGACACATTCACTCACACATCAGTATTGACACTTGAGATTTAGCTGAAACCTTTCTTCAGAACCTCACCATGTGGCTTCTCCATGTGCACTGAGCAACATGGTAGATGAATTTCAAGGACAAGTGTCCTAAGAGTAAGAAACAGAAGTAGGTGGAAACCACATTGTCTCTTACAGTCTATGCTTGGAAGTCAGGCAGCATCACTTCTACCACATTCTCCTGATCAAGGCAGCTACAAAGGGCCAACCTGGTCCAAGGGAAGGGGACATAGACCTTATCTCTTGATGGGAGACTGTTAATATCACACGGGAATAAGAACAGGTGGGATGGCATCTACATTGGTGTGGTCATATTTGAAAAACATCTGCCACAACAGTGTATATGCCTCCTTCTTCAAGGAACACCATCCTCTGTTACTACATGGGCCCAGCCGTAATCTCACAAGGCAGAGTCCCATACCCTCAGAGACACACAGCTGTAGTGGGACCGAAGGGAACCACAGAGGATCTATCTATTAAATTTACTCACAAAAGACAGACTACTCCGTACCAGGCCCTAAAGATGGGTCAGGTACAGACCCTGTTCTCCAGAAACAAATATACTCTACTCAAAGCCCCTTTTCCCCCGGTGCCATCATCCTTGAACCAACTTAATGTACTTCCACTTTCTTTTTCTCTGGAAATGGAATCCCAGCTCCACATGCAAAATGACCTTTGCACTTATGCCCAGTCACGCCCATGTCCAGGGACAAACACAGTTTAGGCTTCTGAGTTGAGGCTTTCTATTGCACTAGAAAGAATTCCACAACCACATGAAAATAAAATAGAAAAAAATTATTAGTGATTAGACTATGCACATATTATAGGTCCCCCTTTCCTTGTGGGACAAAACTATTCCTCAGGGGCCAAATTCTACCATCAGCCTGGTCTTGTAAATAAAGTTTTATTGCAACTCAGCCTTGTCTCCTTGGTATAAGTAAGGCCTCTGGCTACTTTAGGGTAGCAGAGTTGAGCAATTATAACAGAAAACCATCTGATCCTACTAAACCTAAAATGTTATCTAGCCCTTTACAGAAAAAATTGCACTAAACTAAATCTATTTACTTTCTTTCATCAATCATAGCAGCTGTCATTTTCATGCCATCACCCCTGTGCCAGGCCTTATGTTCTATGATGCTATGTGTGTTATCTTTAAACTGTACATAGAGCCACAAGGAACATCTTATTATCCCTATCTTGAAGATGGAGAAAACCAAGACTTAAAGAAGTTATGTTAGAATTCAAACCCAGGTCAGTAGGATTCCAAAGCCCATGTTCTTTTCTTCACATCCTTTAATAAATTCATGGGGAATGGATCTTTCTGCTTTCTGGCTGACAGGGTCAGAAACTACTGCTGTTCTTGCTGGACTCTAGAAGCTGCTCTGCATGGTGACTGTCCTCAGGAATCTGCACACGAGCATAACCATTTTTCCCAAATGACCACAGGCAGTGGAGATGATTTATCATTCAGAGAGGCAGGGAACACAGACGCCGTCCCTACCCCTCAGGTTCCTTGGAGCTAGCAGAGAAAAGGACCACCTTAGCCCATGATACATACTGTCCACCAGTTGAGGAAAGGGACTTAGAGGTACAGACACAGAGCTGTGGGAGACCTCACCACCTCCCTCAGTGCTCCTCAGCTTGGAGGGGGTTCCCAAGCCGTCTCAGCATCAGACAGAGCCAGTCGCTGAGGGGAGCTTCTATCTGGACAGCTGCTGCTGCCACAGTGAAGATTCCCACTAGCACTTGCCAGACCAGCACTGGGTCTCCAGTTCAACTGGGAGCTGAACCTCTGAGCAGACATCTATATTCTCCAGCTCCAAAAGGTTGGCATTTTTACAAGGTGAGAGGGAGAAATGTTTGCGGACACAGGGCTCCGAGATCAGAAAGAATCTTCCCAGATATTCCCTGAGAATTCACTTCTCACATCCTTACTGGCTCTGGGACCCAAGACTAGGTTCTGCTAATGGAAAAGAAGGGCATTGCCCACATTAGACAGAGGAGTTTAACAGGTGTTGCTGGCTTATTTTTTAATTCTCTCTCAGCTCCCATAATGTTCCAGTTCTAAACATTGAGAATAAAAAGAGTAAATATAAAACAGAAAACTCCTTGGCCTCAATAATAATGATTAAATGCTCATTATGTGTCAGATACTTTTCTAAAAACTGTATACTTACAAGTAATAAGACATTTGAAACACCAACACAATGAGGTAGGGACTACCATTGTCTCATTTCACAAAAGAAGAAAGTAAATGCTCATTTATTTAAAAAACACATTACACAAACACACACCCATCCACAGAGCTTACTATGCTAATATTTATGATAACTGGAATGTATACAGTTGGAGCTTTAAAGTTGAACAAATTCCTTTTCCATACATATTTACCATACACTTCCCACGGCACTATCCCTGCTAAGAAAACACTGAGATGTCTCAGAGGGGCTAAGTGGTCACACAAAGTCCTCCAGCCAGGTATGGCCTATTAGTCCAGTGGTGTTTAATCAGAAGGACTGGACTGAGAGATCCGGGAGATAACTTTTTTCAGCTTCAGAACTCTAGGGATCATTCCAGAATGTCTTCTCTTTCACCTTACTCCATGTGCCCTAATTAGGAGTCTTGCCACCACAGACAAGTAACTTCTGGCAAAAAATTAAATATCTTCTCAATCAGTGCAAATTTTTTTTTTTTTATTGAATGGTAACTATGTACATTAATGCACTTCTGGGGTACAGTGTGGGGTTTTCACATGCAATCCGAAATACTTCCATCAAACTGGTCAACACAGCCTTCATGTCATTTTCTCAATTATTGTTTTAAAACATTCACATTGTACTCTTAGAAAG
>NW_003852409.1:11494450-11510991 GCF_000181295.1 Otolemur garnettii | reverse complement strand
GGATGGAGACTTTACATCCTTCATGTTCACATGGATGGAGCTGGAGAATGTTCTTCTGAGCAAAGTATCACAAGAATGGAGGAAAAAGTATCCAATTTACACACCCCTATTATGAATCAGTGCAAAATTAAATTAAAATCCCCACCACCTAGAGGTGAAGAGGCCAAGAACCAGCCACCTGGCCTCAAGACCATACTTGAATTCACCTTAATCTTTATCGTAGAACCACCTCCACCAAGCCAGCAAATCAGCTATGTTAATAGCTAGGGGTACAAAGAGACAGATGAACTGTCTCTGCTCAGCTTTGGGGGACCAAAAAGTGGATACACAAGGAACCACACTACAATGTGCTGAGCACTGAGACTGAATCATGAGCAAGAGAAACAAACACTAAGCCTGATGGGACCAGGCCTGGGCCAATAATACTGTCAATACTATCAAACGCTTCTTCGAACTGTTGTGATCTTTAGCAAGTTACTTATCCTTGTTATGCCTCAATTCTTTATCTAAAATGGGACAAAAACCATTTTGTCCTCAGAGGTGTGCATGAGGATTAAATGTTAATATGCAGCAAGTGCTGAGAGCAGTGCCCAACACATCTGGAGAGTGACAGGAGAATGGTCATCATTATTAAATGTCCACGATGCCCTAGATCCTGTTCTGAGTGTTTTCCCTGAAGGACCCACACGGCAGGTACTCTTGTCAACACAGAGTCCCTGCACTCTGCCATTTGCTAGTAGCATCACCTGGAATGAGTTGATGAATATCAACACCTCAGTTTCCTCAAGTGTAAAATGGGGATTACTACCCTTACCTTGACAGGCTGTCGTGCAGATGAAATGAATTCACAAATGTAAAGCACTTAGGATAGTGTGTGGCATGTAACAAGAGAGTGAAGATGGAGGCTATTTCTTCCTTCCTTAATTTATCTCTGGCTGGCTCTCAACTCTCTTCCTTTCACTCCTTTCTGCCTCAAGCTCCTAGCCACCCCCATTCTCTTTAAGAAATGTTTCAGGCTAGTTTCCCCTTGGCTGGCTTAATTGCTCAGTAAATACTCTGTTAGTTTTCCTTTTTGCCTCTGGGACCTCTCTTTCACCATCTCCTTTCCAGGCTTCCCTTTCTGTCCTGACCACTGGCATTTCTGTGTGTCCCGGGGTTGGCTATCTTCTCTCACACACTCTGCATACTCTTCCAAGAAATCTGTGCATCCAGATCCCAACATCTCCCAAATCTGAATGCCCTGGGCAGATCACTCTCTCAAGCTCCTGGCCCATATTTTCATCTCCCACCTCTGCTTGGATGTCCCAATAGCGCTTGTCCAAATTGAAACCATCCTTTCATCCCCAAACCTGCTCTTCCTCCTAGCATCCTAGTCTCAGCAATTGGCACCCTCATGAGCCCAGTTGCCCAAGCTTGAAACTGGGAGTTGTCCTAAAATCCTCTTTGCATTCTACCTCCACAATTAGTCACCATAATTTTATTGATTACACCTCTTTTGAAGGCTTCCCTTCTTCCCAGCTCCACTGCCCCTGCTACGTTCAAGCTCTTGCCATGGCTTTTACAATTTCGGGATGGATTCCTAACACAGCCTCCTCTCCACAGCCTTTGCCCTCCTCTAATCCATCCTCTCCATCAGAGTTTGGCAAACTTTGTATGTAAAAAGTCAGATGGTAAATATTTTAGGCTTTGTGGCCATAGGGTCTCTGTTGCAACTAAACAAATCTGCCATTGTAGTACAATGAATAGCATCACTGTATTCTAATCAAATTGTACTTATAAAAACTGGAATGGGGTGGACTTGGCACATAAGCCTTAGTTTGCCAATCTCTGTTCTATGTTGCTGGCAAAGGTGGTCTTTCTAATAAGACTAAGAGCCAATGTCATTTCCCTATTTAAAGTCTTTCAATAAACTCTCAGTGCTGTCAAGATAAAAACCAAAACCTTCCACAAGGTCACAGGCCTGTGTGATTTGATCTCTCTGTCTTCTTCCATCTGTTCATCACATGCCCCCATGTCTCAAACTTTTCCAATGACTACAGATCCAGAATCAGGTACTTCTCATAGAGTGTATTTCTCCGACAAATTGGGAGATCTTTAATGGACTATGTCTCATTCATCTCACTTTTCTAATGGCCAAAGGAACTTTACATAGAAGGAACCTGAGGTGTAGAGACCATATATACAAACTTAAGGTCTCACAGCAAAGAAGAATCTCTACTGGAATCAAAATAATGGATCTTGAATTCAAAACTTCTCCCTACTCCACTTGGAAAGTCAGAAATATTTTTATTCACCTGATATCTACCCATTGTGCAACCCAGAAATAGTATTACTTGGTTTTTCTCCACATCTACAGGAGCCTTCAGCAGTTGGACAAGGGGAGCATGGCTCTGGATGGGTCCTCCAGGAGAGACTTGAGATCCTCCTCTTTTATTTTCAAGTCTTCTGGGTAAGCTGCTCAATGCAGCCCAGAGGACCCAGGTGTTGCTGCTTCCCCAGCACCCTGAAGAGATTTTCAGTGGGAAGAGGAGTTTCTCACCAGCTGGACTTCAGTTGTTAGCTCACTTTTCTGGTTCTTTCTGTGAGCATCCTTCACAAAGTAAGTCACTCTGTAGACAAATGAATTTTCCTGTCTTATCAAGTGTGCTCACATCACAATAGACGATGAAGCTCATGGCCTCCAGGGTAATTGGTTTTCACTGTCAAACACTTTACGGTACAGGGAGTGCATACTGCACATCGCAGTTAGGATATTGATTGATGTGAAAATACTAAAAAAGGAAACACGAACCTTAAAAAAATCATCAGCATTTTCTGGAAGAAATGACCCAGATTTTCCTCGGTTCTAATTCAGCAATGGGCTAAACATTTAAAAAATAATAATAATTCAAGGTTTGATGGGTTCACAGGAAGAAAAGCAGTATCCCATCTTCAGACATTAGGTTTTAAATCTAAACTTTCAGGGATATATGAGAACTGGCCTTGCCCCCTTTGCCTGTGGTTATGTACGAATTCTTGGCTGTGGAGCTCTGGAGAATTTTAGGACTCCTTTGAGACCTATAGGAGTTCTGCAAACAATGAACAATTCTCTACTAATAGTTGACAGCTTATAATACATCTTCTTTATTTCTGTGTTGGGTTCCAGATAAGATTTTTTTGGGGAAAAAGAAAAAAGTTCTACTGCTTATTTGAAAAAATTAAAAATAAAGCCATTACATTCAACTCAATGAGTTAAATTAGATCTATAGATTATTTATACTAGTTTTGTCAAGAAATAATTTCAGGAGCAAATAAAAATCTGGAAATACTTATAAGATAATTGAGCATCAAGATTATTTTTAACTTTCCACACCTCCCAGCAGGTGCCACATGCCAGGCGTCTTAGCACTTTTCCTCAGTCCCCTCCTTTGGCTCCAATTGCTTGGGCTCATTTACCCTACCATTCACTCCCCCAACCCATCATCTCCACTTGCTGCCTCCTCACTCTGTGCCTTCCCCTTTGAGAGATGTCATTTGCACTCGGTTTTGGTGCTCAGCCTAGGCATCCCACAGACACAGCTTTGGCTTACCTCACCATAATGCAGGGTCTCTTGCATCTTTCTACCTCAGGCTGCCTTAGATGACATGTATTCTGGGTCCATTCAGCCCCTGAAACTCTGCCCTGAAAATTAGGGCTGGGAAGGGCCCATTTAGCAGACCAGCCCATGAGAAATATAGTCATACCCTATGTAGCAGCAATATTTCAGGCCACATGTAAAATAGTGGTCCTCTAGATTATAATAGAGCTGAAAATCCCTATCTGCTAGTGACATTACAGCTGTTGTAATGTTGTAGTACAATGTGTTACTCACATGTTTGTGATGATGTTGTTGTAAACAGACCTGCTGTGCTGCCGGTCATGTAAAAGCATAGTATATTTAATTATGTACAGTGCATAATACTTGATAATAATAATAATAAATGACTATGTTAAAGGCTTATGGATTTACAATGCTATGTTTTTTATCATTATTAGGGTATATTCTTTCTCTTTATTAAAAAAGTTAACTGTATTGCTAGGTCATGGAAGAAGCCCAAGGGCCCATCAACCTATGAATGGATCAATACATTGTGGCATATGTACACTATGGAATACTATGCATCCATAAAGAAAGATGGAAACTTTACCTCCTTCATATTTATATGTATGGAGCTGGAAAATATTCTTCTCAGCAAAGTATCTCAAGAATGGAAGAAAAAGTATCCAATGTACTCAACCCTATTATGGAACTAATTGTTAACTATCATTGGAAAGCTGCAATCCAATTGTAGTCCAAGAATACGGGGAAAGGGGAGAGGAAGGGGAGGGAAGGGGGAGGATGGGTGAAGGGAGGGTGATTGCGGGGATCATGCCTATGATTTATTCTATAAGGGTACATGTGAATCTTTCTAAATGTCAAATATAAATGTCTTAACACAACAATTATGGGAACAACATGATGGCTATGTTGGCCAATTGGATGAAAGTATTTCAAATTGTATATGGAAACAACACACTGTATCCCATGATAGTATTAATGTGCACAAATATGATTTAATAAAAAAAAAAGGAAAAATCATCAAAATTGGTTACATGACTGCATAAAAAAAAATAAAGTTAACTGTAAAACAGCCTTAGATAGGTCCTGCAGGGGTATTCCAGAAGAAGACATTATTATCAAGATGTATTCCACATCTTGTCCCACTGGAAAGTCTCCATGTGTGTTATTTTCCAGTGGGACCAGATGTGGAAGTGGGAGATAGTGATGGTGAGGATCTTGGCCCCATATAGGTCTAGGCCAATGTGTGCGTTCATGTCTTAGCCTTTAGGAAAAAAGTTTTAGAAGTTTAAAAAAATTAAAAAATAGAAAAGCTTATAGGGTAAGGATATCAAAAAAGTATTTTTTAAATTTCTTTTTAATTTCAGATTGAGATGAGGGTACGAATGTTTAGACTGCTTTCATTTCTAAGGTAAAGTTCCAGCTGTAGTTGAGCCCTTCACCCAGGGGGTGCGCTGAACACCACCACCTTGTGCGCGTTAGGTGAGATCCTACCAATTGCCCCCTCTTCCTCCCCCCCTCCTCTCCCCTCTCCCTTGCTAGACTATACTTGTGTTTTTCTTAAAAGAAAATATTTTTGAACAGCGGTACCATTTGCTTGTGTGTTAAGCAACAAAGGAGTCAAAAAGTTAAGAAAAATTTGGAATTTTATAAAGTTAAAAACATCATAACAAGCCACAGTAAATTTATCATCGAAAAAAGAAAAATGTTTTTACAAAGTTAGTGTGAAAATAAAGATGGTGTCTTAGATGTTTGTACGCATCACTCATTTCCTCTGTACCTATACCACCCGCCTGGAAAATTAGCAGTGCTTGATATGTGTTTTTGACATACGTTGTGTGCCTCAAAACTGATTGTTTAAAGCGACAAACCTGAGAATAAATGAATGATGAATGTAAAACAGCATGCAGGCACAAGGCGGAGAGAATTCATTGTTACCAGGAATATAAGAAAAGGCCATAGAGAGAAGATGGGCATAAGGATTGAGCGTCCAGAAATGACTGGACATGTAGGAGAGAGAAGGCACTCTGAGAGAGGGAGTCGTGTGAGCTGAGGTAAGGTGGGATGAAGGAATGTGGTAGACTTGGGGCACAGTGACCACGCTGATGTGGCTGGAGCCAAGGATAAGTGGGCCAATGTGAGGCAGAACAAGGAGGAGGGAGGTCAAATGATGAAGGTATTGATGACCCCTCTGAGGAGTATAGATTTTATTGTGAGGCTAGTGGAGAGCCCCTGCATGGGAGTCACTCAATCAGATTCTAGACTGCCATTCTAGACAAATACAAGTGGATTAATGACGTAACAGATTGGAGACCTTGAGGCCTTTCTGCAGCAACCACCCCTGTCCTTTTCTGGAACACTGGTGGAGAAAGTCTGGACTAAGACAATGAACATGGCAGTGGAGAAGAGTAAGGGATCCACAGATCTTTGGGAAATGACTCTAATTCTGCAGGAAAAGAAGCCCAAACACAGAGAGAAAGGAACTGTTCAGAATGTGAAATGAAGAAGTGGAATCAGATCAACAGGGGATCTAGATTGCCATGGCATTGACCTTGTAGAACAGCGGTTCTCAACCTGTGGGTCGCGACCCCCTTTTAACAATGAAAATACATTGTGGCATTAGAAAAGTTGAGAACCACTGTTCTAGAAGG
This sequence comes from Otolemur garnettii, assembly GCF_000181295.1. Lineage (NCBI taxonomy): Eukaryota > Metazoa > Chordata > Mammalia > Primates > Galagidae > Otolemur > Otolemur garnettii. Next base: position 11,504,762 of record NW_003852409.1, on the reverse strand, counting down.
AAATGATGCAAACTCAGAAGTCCAGGAGGTGCTGTGGTGAGCAGGGAATCCCACTAAAGAATTTCCTCCACATTTCACAGGCATGAATGGCCAGTGAGGAAAGCTGGGCTCTTGGCTGAGGTTCCTACTCAGCTGATGGCAGAGAGCAACACGTGCATGCGTGACTAATAAGCCCGTAACTGGTCCTTCCTTCCAAGCGGTAATGGGAGCCAGGCTGACAGATGTGATGGGCGTGCTCAGAGATCCTTGGGGAAGACAGGTGAGACATGTGCTTGAAATGTCCTAGCTGTCAGCCCGTGAGTGCCCTGGGCCCCCCCCCAGCTTCTGCCCTCTTGGAGGGTGATCCTAATATCTTTTTACTATGAGGCCTTGGAGAGCCTTCCTTGTCCTCTTGCTGGGGCTCACTTTCTCTGTTTGTAAAGTAGCCAGATAGCAGTACAAATGACTTCAAAGAGCAAGCGTGAGAAATTGATAAGATAATAGATGTGAAGTTTCTCGTGAAACTACAATGCACTAATACATGCTCTGGGTGGGAGGCTGGGGGAGGAGGCAGTATTATTATTTTACAAGCCAAGAACTTTACCTAGTGTTTATTTCTGCCTATTTCTGAGGAAAAAAAATACTGTCTGTTTCTGTATGATTTCTGCAAACCATCCAAAGTATTAGCAATTTTGTTTTCTTATAGAGAATAACTTCTTTTCTTAAAAGGGAAGTGATGCTTTGCAAATGGCAAGCACATCAGAAAATTTGAGTGTGGTCTTCCCAGTGCCACTCTGAACCAAAGGACAGCCCATCAACATCTGCATGGCTCCGAAGGGCAGGAAGCAAGAGAGCTGACCACAAGTCGAGGAGGGAGGATTCCGTAGCTCACTCCTCTCTGAAGAAGTTCCAAAGGAAGTCACCAATGGCTCGCCACATCTCTGCAGGGGCTTGGAGATCAATGGGAAAAACAACAGCTCAATGTCTTAAAATGTGTCATCCCCAGCTAAAAATTGACACCTATGGCAGGAGGGGGGAGGGGGAAATGGCAAAAATGTAAACCATGGAGAGTTCAAGAAGACTTGTTTAATTGTAATTATTCACTAGATTGTTTCTTCCTTGTGACAGTATCTTATGTTCATGAGTTTTTTAGCAAATGCTCTCACTGTCACTGGTGTATATGATCCTCACAGGAAGCCTTGTAGAGAGATACCATTGTTATCATTTTATTCCCATTAAAGAGCTTAAGAAACTGAAGCTCAGCGGGACATGCAATTGATGGCAGGAAAGTGGCTCCTGACTCCCAGTGACCTCAGAGCAGGACCGAGTCCCCTGTCTCTCTTAGTGCCTGGCCCACCTCTCCAGGTGGGGGGTCCATACGTGCTCCCTGATGAAAGTGGCTGGTTTGTCCTTCAGGCATTCATTCCCCACATACATGTTGGGCACCAAATACATGCTGTTGTGCAGAATAACACGTTTATATGGGAGCTAAACTCTGCTTGAAACCTGGCAGGAGAGGGTGTGTGGAGCTGGGAAGGCAGGAGCCGCACAGCCATCTAGGATGGCTACCCCTCCAGGAAGAAATACAGGTGGATAAGAGTATTTAATGAGATTAGATAAATTATTGTTGTCTAAGCCTGTGCTTCTCAAACTTCTCCTTGAAGTAAGATAGGGTCCGGGCCTTGGGGTTTCCAACTAGAGTTCCCCAAGCAAAATTCTGATGTTGACCGAAGTTTAAGGACCACTGTTTTAAGCGGGCTTTTCTCAGGGATGAAATTCCATACGTAGTGACACTGAATTTATCCTGTTTCTTCCCGGGCATGACATAGAGAAGACCTCCAGAGAAGTTCAGTGGTTGACCTCGACACACCAAGAGCATTGGGAAGACCTCCAGAGAAGTTCAGTGGTTGACCTCGACACACCAGAAATATTGCCCACCTGCAAATCCTCAGGGCTCAGTCAAGGTTGCCAGTCTCTAGCTTTGGATGTGAGGAGGGAGAAGCTGGCTGGCGTGTTGTGCTTTATTCCCACCCCATATCCTCCCAGGAAGGATATTGTTCCAGCAGCACTCTCCTGATGCCTCCCCACCTCACACTTTGCTCTTTGAACATGGTTTTGGTCAATGAACATTGACTAAGCCTTGACAATATACCACATGCTGGGGCAGAACCAGAGATGAGCCAGGCAGGTTCTCACCTTCAAGACCCTCTCTGGCTAATAGGAGAGAGACACATCTGTAACATAACAGTCATACGTGCTATTAGAGAGACATGAGCCAAGGAGGGGACAGTCTGGGTTAGGGAAAGTTTCCTGGAGGAAGTGACATTTGAACAGTCCAAATGCACCACTCAGGGAAGGGGAAGAAGGCTCTCGGTAGAAAATGCAGCTGGTGGCATGGCCAGGGGTGCCTGGGTGGAGTACAGCTAGTAGCCTGGTGTGACTGCGTAGCAGGATGTGGGGGAGAGAGGGGAGGTGAGGGACCCGTTTGGGAGAGCCTTGGAGTGCCATGCAGGAGAGTTTTGATCTGAAACAATGGGGAGCCTTCCCTTTCTCCTTCACTAGGATTCTCCTGTCTTCTTTCTCTGGCCTTTGGGAGGCAGGAGGAGAGACAGGCAAAGGAGAAAGAGAAGAGGATGCTGAGGGAGACAGGAGAAGGAGAGAGAGGAAGAGAGCCATTCCACTTCTGTTTTTATCAGCCCTGCCTCTAAATGCCATTGCTTGTGCTTTGTACAGAATTAGCAAATTAATGACTTCTGGCTCCCCCAGAGACCTCAGTGCTGAAGCTTCAACCCAGGAAGGCCAGGCTCGGCCTGGGCAACAGAGTTGAAGTGTGCCTGGGATAGCCCAGCATGTGGTTTCCCAACCTCTTGACCCCAAGGGCCATTCCTCCCCGACTGTGATTTTATTTAGGCTTTAAGTATCTGTTGATGAAGAAAAATATAATAGCAAAGGGAAAAAAATCTACTGTTAATTCAAGTGAACTCAAGAGTAAATTGATACTCATTCCACACACAAGAACCCACAAACTTTTGAAAATCTGTCGGTGCACAGTAATCAACCTCAAAGGCCAATATTGACTTATCAACAAATATTGGTAATGTGTACGACAGACTGAGGGCTCGTGCCTTCCTATACAAAGAGTTCTTACAGATTACAAAGAAAAAAGTCCAACAACTCAATTTAAAAAATAATGAATGATCAAAGGACATTAGCAATAGTGCTTACAGAAAAAGAAATACAAATGTTTAGTGGCTCATCTCTGTAATCTTAGTGCTCTGGGAGGCTGAGGCAGGTGGATTGCTTGAGCTCAGGAGTTCAAGACCAGCCTGAGCAAGAGAGAGACCCCATCTCTAAAAATAGCCAGGAATTGTGGTAGGCACTGTCGTCCCAGCTACTAAGGAAGCTGAAGCAAGAGAATCACTTGAGCTCAAGAGTTTGAAGTTGCTGTGAACTGTGACGCCATGGCACTCTACCAAGGGCAACAGAGTGAGACTCTGCCTCAAAATAAAAAGAAAAGAAAAGAAAAGAAATACAAATGTTTAAAGTTCTCTTATACTGAAATATGCACACATGTATGGAATATATTGCATATAAATATATATAAGAAAGTTTTTTTAAAAAACATCTAGTAGAGGCTCGGCACCTGTGGCTCAAGTGGCTAAGGCACCAGCCACATACACCTAAGGTGGTGGGTTCAAATCCAGCCCGGGCCCAACAAACAACAATGATGGCTACAACCAAAAAATAGCCAGGCGTTGTAGTGGGCGCCTGTGGTCCCAGCTACTTGGGAGGCTGAGCCCAGGAGTTGGAGGTTGCTGTGAGCTATGATACCACAGCACTCTACCCAGGGGGACAGCTTGAGGCTCTGTCTCAAAAAAAAAAAAAAATCTGGTAGAGTAGTAAATATTAGAATATTTGATAATCATAGTATAGAAAAGGTATCAAGAAGGAACCACTCTCATCCACCACTGAAAAAAAGTTAATGGGAACAAATTATTTGGAGGGCAAATAACATCTATCAGTATTTAAAATATACTATTGCTTGACACAGAAATTCTACTTCTAAAGATGTATTCTACCTGTAGAATAACATGTGTTCACAAAGGATATCCAATGAGCTAATTCTATAGGGGTGATCATAGTATCACTTAATTTTTTTCTCACCCTGTGAACTTATTCACCAGATCCTTTAATTCCCCCATCTCTGTGATTCAGAAGCACACATTCCAACATATTTACCCAAACTGAAGAAATTTCATTTGAAAATTTCCCCCTTCTTCAGTTCAGGTCTGCCCCAAGCTTGGATGCCAGCTGAGGGTGCGGGGAGGCAAGGTTGTCTTCCCTCTTCCCTCACCTCCTTGCCCTCACCACCTCCTCAGGATGGGGCCCAGAAAAGAGGAAATAGGAAAGGGGCAGAGCTTCCCATGGCTGGTGCTGCTGGGAGCCGGGCAGCCGCCCTCTGGGCTGGGTGGTTTGTGCGGGTTCCCCAGGCCCTCTGCCCTATGCTGAGGCTTCCCCAGGCTGCTGCTTTCTCCTTCTGCTGCAGGCTGAGGCATCCAACAGCTCCCCTTCTGCCTTTCAGAAGGCCCTGCTGGGCAAAGATTCAAGCGGGCTCTAGTGTCCCTTTTGCTGGCCCTGTTTTTAGTCTTCAGATAACAGAATCTCTTGCTCTACTTTGCTGGTGGAAGCCAGAATCTGGTTTGCTCCCAGTGGGGTGCTCTCTCTTTCTCCACCATCTCAGCTCAGCCCAGCCTCTGTCCCTTGTTCCCAGCCCTATGCTCCCCTGCCAGACTCTGTCATATCCTGAAGGCTGGGGTCAGGCCACAGATGGCCCGCGCTGGCAGAATGTGCTGTGCATTTTCAGCAGGGCCTGCCAAGGTGGTCCAGCACCTCACTTAGCACTGCGGAGGGAGAGATTCAGCCCCTGCTCCATGGTTTCTAGGGATTTTCAGGCAGAAACTGAGACTAAAAGAGTTCCATTTTAACATCCTGTAGTATGCAACCTATATCATAAGCACCATTTACATCATTCATAATAGGAAAAAATAACCTAAATATCTGGTACCTAAATTATAGAACAACCATATGATGATCTGCATGGGACATTATGAAAAAACTCTACAAGATATATTATAAAATAAAATTTAAAAAAATAAAGATTACAGAACACCAGGGGTTCCCATCTGTATGGGAATGTTTTTCAAAGGGACATTTTGTTACATGCTTGGTTGAGCCTATGCAGAAGTTCTTGGGTGGGATTAAAGATTGGATGGTGAGGAAACCTACTATTCATTATACAAAATTTTAATGCGTTTTGGATTTGTACCATGATGCCTGAGTTTTACAACTTGAAAGCCTATTATTAGGAGAAAAAAAATAAAGATAAGCATAGTACATAGTGTTTCTTTTTAGAAAGCAATGGTTTCATTTACAAAGGCAGTAAGTCTTCCAGCAAATCAGATAGAATTATATGAGGAAAAAAAGAAAAATATTTAAATTCTATAAATTATTTATATTTCTATAAATTCTATAGAAAAACATTTATATTTCTATAAATTTTAGAAAATAGAAAACAGGTCACCCACAAAATTCTCTTTAAATTCCCTCTCCCATCCTCCCAAAGTCATATTAGGTAACCACTTTTAACAGTTAAGGATGTCCCTTCTTCCAGGTATTTATGGATTTACAACATGTATACTTTTTTAAACCAAAACCAGAATCACATTATACTGAATGTTCTTAACCCTGAGTTTGTTTTCACACTTTACACTATCCCTTAGATGAGCTTTTAAGTGGGTGCGTGGAGACCCATGCCACTCTTCTTAACCTTCGAAACAGCACAGCTCTGAATATGCCCAACACACATGCAGTTACTAGACCATAACTGACAACTGCTGCCTTTTATCTAGGCTGCAGTGACCACCTTACACTCACACACACACAAACACACATACAGTTGCCCACTGTCAAGTCATTCTCATCCATTACATCCCTTCGGTGGGATCACTGGGACATTGCCAACGTTAATAGGCACTGTCAAAATGGCACATAACACATGTCCCTGCCAGCCCCTCTCACTGCATCCACTCTCTTTGACAACAGCTGAAGCAATGTGAGCCACCTCACCTTGTTGACACAACTTGTATACCCCACTGAGCAACTCATGACCCACAGACTGGGACCCAGTGCCCTACACTAAAGATCCTTCATGAATCATGACTATCCTTGCAGCTATATGGTGGAATAAGATGGGTGAGAGAAAAGGAATATTATATTTATATTACACAGCCATAGATTAAATTAGGGATGAGGCTCAGCGCCTGTGGCTCCAACAGCTAAGGCGCCAGCCACATACACCTGAGCTGGCGGGTTCAAATCCAGCCTGGGCCCACCAAACAATAATGATGGCTGCAACCAAAAAATAGCCAGGTGTTGTGGTGGGCGCCTGTAATCCCAGCTACTTGGGAGGTGGAGGCAGGAGACTCTCTTGAGCCCAGGAGTTGGGAGGTTGTTGGGAGCTGTGATACCACAGCACCCTACCCAGGGCGACAGCTTGAGGCTCTGTCTCAAAAAAATAAATAAATAAATAAGGGATGAAATAAAAATCTACATCATCATCATCACTAAGATGAAACATAAATCACCACAATACCTTCAAGCTATGCCCCTGACCTCTTGTGGGGTCCCTGTCCACTGTGCTCTGCCTGCAGGTGACCCCTACTGAAATTCTCCAACCCGTAGGCCAGTGAAGGTCCGGACCCTGTGTCGGAAAGGGATGAGAGCCACTTGATCTGGAGATGAAAATGGTTGGTGAGTGATGAGGGTATGGCTGAGAATCCCAGAGTGCTGTCCCGTGGAAGGAAACGCAGACTAGGATGCAGAACAGGACTGAAAGTTTCAAGCAACAGGAAGGCAGATTTTCAAGTTAGACGACAGAAAACTTTCTAACCGCCAAAACTGTCCAAAGCTTCTAGGCATACATTTCAGCCAAAACTGGAGTGGCGACCAAAGGCGATGTCCATGGCTCCTTGGGAAGGCCAAAGGGAGACAGACAGGGGGCACTGTGCGTGGGAACCTGAGCAGTATTGTCTGGAGAAGTCCACCCAGCTATCGCCAAGGGGAGGCAATAGTCTGAATTTGTTTTATTAATTTTGCGAAATCCACCTGCATCAGGATTTGGCCTGTATTTTTCCTTCTCAGAAACCTGAGAAGAGACTAGTTTCTCAGAGGAGATTCACATCGACCAAGCTCAAAGAGAGGGATCTGGTGGTGAATTCAAGAGAGACAGCCAGTCGTTAGGTAGACCAGTAACTCAAGTCATCCTCATCAAACATCATCTTCCCTGTGGCAGACTCAGTGGGGATAGTTGTGTCCCTGGAAGTGTAATTCTCAAAGTCTATTGGTCAGGACTTGGCCTGACCTTACATGCTCGCTTTAATGATGGAGAAACCCCAGTCCTACTGGACTGGTCTGGGAGAGACAGTCTAGAGACTGTGTCAAGCATCCTGTAGATCCCTGCCCTAGTTAATCATATTTGGGTATCAGGTCTCCACTCCGCTAGGATGGATCCTGTTCTGGTGGGAAAGGGTGACTTGCATAAGGGGCTGCACGCTGCAATGAGAGCAGAGTAGGGTCCCGCTGATAAGGCAGCCACCCAGCCGGAGTCCCGGCTCACCACATACCCACTGCAAGTTACATAATCTCCCTCAGGTTCAACTTCCTCTTCTGCAAAGTGGAGATGATAATAATACCTGCCTTTAGGGTTTGGGGTGAGGCTGAAATTAGTTCCTAAACAAAGCCCTTAGAACAGTGCCCAGTACTGGGCTTGCATCCTAGAATGTTTGTGGCTATTATTATCAATTCTTGATCTAAATCCCGTCATGAGATAAGTCATATTCTTGTCTCCATTTACCTTTGAGAAAGCAGAAGCTTAGCAAGGTCAGATAGACAGAGCTGGAACTGAAACCCAGCCCTCTCTGACCACGTAGCCGGGGCTCCCTCCATCACACCAACTACCCCTGGAGCCTCCACAGTAGAACCACTTCTCTTCCCTTCACTGGGTTGCGTGGGTGGGTGGAAGTATATTTTCATCTCTGCAGCTCATCCTTGAGCGAGAAAAAGGATCAGGTCCATTGCCTATGGCAAGACCAGAGGTGGCTGGTGAGAAGCACAAATTGTGCAACGTGACCAGCGGCTGTGGCAGATGTGTCCACAGCTAAACATGGCAGAAGTTTCATTTGCAGAGTCGAGACTGAATACCTGTCCTGAAACATCCTTGGTCACCTCATCAGGGAGGTCGCAGCAGGGGCAGCAGGAAGGTGCTCCTACACGCCAGCCCTCATTCCTTCTCTGCTGGCCTAACTGCTCAGAGTGCAAAGGCTGTGGGCTACCCACATAGCCATGTGCCCCGATCACAAGTGTCCCTGTTCCCTCTGGGTTTACCAAACATTTGAACATTGCCCTCAGAACAGCCACCTATGAAAGAGAAAATAATAAGAGAATGTGAGATCCAGGGACAGTGAGATCCAGGGTCCATGAGATTCAAGCCAGTAGAAGAGACCCAGGTCCATTCAAAGCAGGGTGGTGGGGGAAAGTTGTATGAGTTTCAAAAAGTCATATGAAAGTTCTGACCTCAGTTTTCCCTTTTACAAAAACAGAAAAACTATTCCTATCTGGCAGGTTTATTGTAAGAAAAGGCACATGTGTGTAAAATCTCCCTTATGATGGAGATTGCAAGAAGTACCACTAGCCTAGGACACTCAAAGATGAAGCTGGCTGGAAATATTTTTTAAGACATCAATGAAGCAAGATCCTTCAGATTTTCTATAAATAAACCAATTGAAAAGGGAAGAGAGAATTGGGACAAATATTTTTTAGTTCCTGCCACAGGCCAGAGATCATGTTCTGCCCTTTCCCTGCGCTGAATCTCACCGTGTTCTATGTGGTAGGTTTTATCACCCTCATCTTACATATTTTGAAATTGGTCATCAGGGAGGTTTTCCAAGACCACGCAGCTAGGTCGTGGCACGGTGAGGCCAAGAACCCAAGGCTCTTTCCTAATATACCATTCACTTTTGCTCCCAAAAGTAAAAATGGTAACAACTACATGGGGAAGAAGGTGTGATTTTTATAGAGTAGCTCAAACCAGTGCTTCTCAAAGCATCTTTGAGCAGGACTAGTTTTGTTTTGTTTTGCTTTAATTCACTAATCCATCCAGGCAGTGACATTTGTAAAATATAATAAATTACTAGAAACATAATATTTTAAATATTTTCTTTTTCAGAGCATCTCTCCAGAGTCTCATACCAGCAGTGTGGTTTGAGATCACATCCACTTCCAAGTAGCTTCCGTCTGGCTGGATCAAACCCTGGAATGTAGGGTTTGTCTGAAGCTCCTGGGCTGAGACCTCATCCTTCCTTTCCCCCCATGGCCACATCCCCTCCTCCCTGATGGTTCTCCCGGCATGGTCTCCTCTGGAGAGCCCCACAAAGGCAGAAGGTAGAACTTCTTTGAGCAGGTGGGAAAGCCACTAGGACAGGCATATCAGAAAACACACAGTCCTCACCTACCAAGCATTTCCAGATATCAGCCCTGGGCAGGTGCCACTTTGCATACATTTTCTCGCATTATCTTTATAACCACCCCTATGAGACTGGCATTATCCCAATTTTATAAACAAGGAGATTGAATATCAAAGAAATAGCAGAGCAGGGACTGGAACTCAGATCTGTCAGAGACTTCCCAGCCTAAGCCCTTAACTCCCACCTAATGCCCAGGTGAAGGAAACTGAAAGGGCCAAAGGCAAGTCCATGTCCAGCCTTGAGCACAAAGCCTTGAGTGTGTCCTGAGCAAGCCCAGCTGGCAATGCCCACAGCACCTGCTCCCACTCCAGTGCCCAGAAGTCAACACATCTGCCCACAGCACTTCTCCTCTGCAGTCCCTGCTATCTGTCCTCCCCCAGACTCCTGGCTCCATATTGTATAACTTTTTTTTTAGGCTAATCAAGCGAGGCAGTGAGAGTAGAGAAGGAATAAGCAATCTGTAACGGCTTGTGACCAGTTGGCTGTAAGTACCGCTGCATACTGCAAACTAAGGCACAGTCCCAGGGCAGGGGAGCCCAGGCAGGTGTTTGCATGTCCCCTCCCCTTTGCCTGTTGACCCTAACTGCCCCTTCGGGGATCACCCTGGGCTCTGAGCCCCACGCAGACACTGCCCCTAACCACTTTGCCTCAGGCAGGTCAGTGTTGTCCTCTGCTGAAATAATGACACCCACCATTGGCTGGAGGCCTGCTGTGGGCTGTCTAATTTTAATTTTTTTTTTTTTTTTTTTTTT
>NW_003852409.1:11490865-11494174 GCF_000181295.1 Otolemur garnettii | reverse complement strand
CTCCACTTTCCACAGGAGGCTGGGACTCAAAGAAGTTCAGGAACTTACACAAAGAGCTAGGAAGGAACAGAGATGGAATTTGAGCAGAGGTCTTTCAGTGACCGGGTGCTGGATCCCATCATGATATAGTATTCGCATAGCATTTGGTACATGGAAAGTACTCAGTAAATAAAGCCCTGAGACTCACCCAAATCAGAAGTGGTAGACAAAGTAGGAAATGGGTTAAAAATGTGATGGCACATTTGTATAATAGAATCCTGCTCAACCATGCAGAGTGATGTTGTAGAAGAAGATACTGATGCAGAAAAATGTTCTTAAGTTGACTGAGGCAGAGTACAAAAGAATATGTAGGCTATAAGCCTCTTTGTGTACAGTTGGCCCTCCATATCCATGGGTTCTGCATCTGTAGATTCAGCCAACTATGGGTTAAAAAAAAAAGGCTGATTATAATCCTAGCATGCTGGGAGGCCAACGCAGATGGATTTCCTGAGCTCACAAGTTCAAGACTAGCCTGAGCCATAGTGAGACCTCATCTCTAAAAATAGCTGGGTGCTGTGGCAGATGCCTGTAGTCCCAGCTACTTGGGAGGCTGAAGCAAGAGAATCGCTTGAGCTCAAGAGTTTGAGGTTGCTGTGAGCTATGACATCATATCACTCTACCGAGGGAGACAAAGTGAGACTCTGTCTCCAAAAAATAAAAACAATTAAAAAATAATAATAATAACCGGGTTGACAAAGTGAGACTCTGTCTGAAAAAAAAAGGAATAAAAGATGGTTGTGTCTGTACTGAACATACACAGACTTTTTTTCTTGTCATTATTCCCCAAACAATATAGTATATATAGTATAACAACTATTTACATAGCATTTGCATTGTATTCGGTATGACAAGTAATCTAGAGATGATTCGCTACGGGAGGGTGTGCGTAGGCTATATGCTAATGCGATGCCATTTTATATAAAGGACTTGAGCATCCATGGATTTTGTATCCATGGAGGGTTCTGGAATCAATTTCCCAAGGATACTGAGGAACGACTGAATATTAATCATTCATCCATATAGATTGGCATATGCACACACATACACGTACACTTTAAAGAAAAAGACACCAACATGACATCAGAAATGGATTTACCATTGTGATGAGATAAAGAGTAGTTTCCAAGTTACTATTCTTGTATATCATAATTTCCGAAGTTTTCATTATAACTCTGGCCTAATCTGGCCTCAGAAGATCACACCTGGGTGCCGTTATGGAGAGAGGACACTGAAGGACGGAGGACACTTGACAATAAGTACAGCAGGTTGTTTTATTTTGTCCTTTTCCCCAAATGTCCTGTGACTTAAGTGCATCTCAGGGTTTCATTGCCACCGATCTAGAACGCTGTTGATTCCCCAGAGTCCGATGATTGAACTGTGGAAAGACTTAGGGCTTCCCAAAGCCAGGATCTGTGGACTGGCTGAACGGCACTCTTTGTTTGCCTCCACTGTAGGCTCCCACAGCCTGTTTGTTTATGGCAAAGCTGCTTTCCCAGTCAGCTGATAATAGAAGGGAAAGCAGAGAAAACAGCCCAAGAGCTCTGTGCGGTTTTAATCTCCTGGATGTCACTACCACATCCACAGGTGCACAGTTGTCTCTCCAGAAGGACACAGCTGAAGTGAAAGAGGCCTCCTATCCTCGAGAGTGTAAAGGATACCCCGGGAGGCCACACAGTTGACCTCATCAACCTCCCTGACCTTTCAGCCACCAGGAGTCACAGACAAGCAAAAGGTCTGGCTGAGTGTTTCGTGTGCTAGCTGTGTTTTCAGAGCCTCAAATTGGCTATCAGGGAAGGAGAACTCTAGAAGGAACAGAGCAACTGGCATCAGAGACACCTGGGTTGACATCCCGCTCTCGCCCACTAGCTGCATGACCATGGACTAGCTTCTCAGCCTCGTCTGACTCTCATGTCCTCCTTATACACCCCTGGGGATCACCCTGGGTTATTGAAACCCTGACACAGATAACCTGTGTGAGATGCTTTAGCCTCCCCTCAGTGGCAGCCTGATGTCACTAGGTTACCAAGGCATGGCAGCTGTTGTCAGCTGAGCCAATTTGCAGCCTGATTGCTAAGGTAGGAAGTGCCATTACCTGGAATTCTTATTATCTGGGTTCTTGACAAGCTAGAGGTTGTAGTAACAGGCAGGGATACAGTGGTTTATCCTGAGTTAAGGGACAACTCTAAAACTAATGCCAGTGTTGAGGTGTGTTCTTACCTGATTAAAACACGGTAACTATAAAAACTATACAGCTAGATAACAGATACACTCAACTTTTGCATCCCACCTTACACAGCCAACACCACCAACACCTTTCCATGTTGAGACCTACTCTTCTATGTCATTTTGCAAGGTCGAGATATACCTAAGTCACTGATAGGGCACTAAAGAAAACCAAAAGCAAAATCAAGCAACTTGTCATACTAATTGTCACGTCCTGTCTCCACACCGCCCGTCAGGTCATGTTCAGTACATGCTTCCTGGACTAGATAGGCAGAGGTGGCACAAACACCCCAAGACAGCGCCCACCCAGCTGTGTGTGTGCTCACCCCTGCACCTCAGCCTTTCCCGGTGCCAACTCGTGATCAGCTCAGACAGAGGGGACCCAAATTAGCACCATCACCCTGAAGCCCACAGTGAGAAGGAGGCTCACAGGGTGAAATCACCTTCTAAACTACAGTGGCGTTTTAGGAACAGCTGAGAAGGGTTGGGGGCTGGGAGATGGGCTGGTCAGGAAATGCCAGTTTAAAGTTAGCTCTGACCTATTAATCAGCAGTGGGGACAATGATGCAGGAGGGGCGGGACGGCCGGACATGTGCTCGCGCCAGATTTATGGGCCCAGAACAAAGGGTGACCTGCTCGTTTAGAGAGTCTCTTTCCCTTTTCCTCTGGCAAAACGAGGACATTGTTTGAAAAGCCAAAAAGAACAAATATTCTAAAGACTGAGGTCATTTCCAGAGATGCAGCAGGTCCTAATGGAATCCGTGCAGGAGCTGAGACCAGGAAGAACATGCAGGGACTCAGAGACCCCTTACCTGTGCCCCGGGAAAAGCTGGGACCACCTGCCTAAGGCCACTCTGAAGCCATCTGAAGGAGCTTTCTGGAGCCATCAGGCTAAATCCAGAAGGCTGGGAGAGGGCCCCATTCAGACTGATACCCGTGATCTCTGCCTCCTTCCACGCTCTGCAAGCTTTTCTGGGAAGGTGTCTTCCTGAAGGAGGGCTGCCTAAGTCACTGTGGATCTCAGCTCCCTCCCCATCTGGGACAGAG
>NW_003852409.1:11436410-11490400 GCF_000181295.1 Otolemur garnettii | reverse complement strand
GCCGCAGAGAATTATTTTCTGTTCCCTGAACATGACAAAGTTCTCCTGGAAAAATTCTAGCCATTCTTTAAGACCTAAGCTCCAACATTAGCTTCTCCGGGACGGTGGCCTACCTTGTGTTGCAAACCTGCCCAAGTGCTGGCTGGGTTAACCACTTCATGACCTGGGGTCCCACGCATGTGCTTAACATTGCTAATAATACATGTAATAGCACTTATCACAGGGCCTTTACTACTCAACTGAGGGGTCTCTTGCAGGCAGGAGCTCCATTGACTAAATTAATGAACAAAGACATATTAGATTGGGTTACCCAATTGGGCGTCTGTGGAGGCCCAAGCAAACATTTTTCATGGAGCCCTTGAATATATAATTAGAGTCACCCAAAATCAGTGCTTAAACACCATTCTGATAGCCTAATTTCATGTGATACTACAAAAGAAATTTTGTCTGAGTGGCAGAAAAGATCTTTTCCTCAGGCAACCCTTCTGGAATTGGGCCTGTTTATGGGTCTTTAGAACAGCTTCATAGATACAAGGCTGAGAGCTCCCCTGGGCTGTCTGGTCAACCTCGTATACCAAGAACAGAATGAATACCAAAGAAGGGAGAGCAGAGACCAGGACTGACACGGTCCGCACTGGGCCTGGAGCACCTTGTCTGGTTGGTGCTGCTGGCCTTGGCCAGTCCTGAGAACTAGACGGCCTTAAAAGATATTGAGAACAGCATTCTAAAGTGCAGGACCTCTGAGGCCCACTGCCCACTGCTCCTAGGTACCATGTGATTACATCATACATTTTGTCATTCCTCATTTACTGAACTCCTACTATATACCAGGCAACTTTATTATAGAAGCTGAAGTCACATACTGATTGTTATTTTTAATGAGTTATCAGGTTATCTCTGCCAAGCGGCAAGCTTAATAATAGCACGCAGAGAGCGCAGAGCACAGGAGCACATCGTGCATCTAGCCAATCAGGAAGCGGAGCCAGAGAGGGGCGTCAGAGATTCCATGAAGGTCCAGCCACGTGGTCTCCTCCTGGGTGTGGTTGCAAATGCACCAGACAGGTTCCCAAAAGAAAGCAAAGGGTAATCTATTATCTCACTTCCCAAAATAAACCCAAACGTGAGGAGAGAAAGGGAATGATGACTTAGAGCCTATTCTCAGGTTAAACAGATGATGGAAATAATGACGAAAATACATACGAGTGGCTCAGGACTGTGCTTTCAGAAGTGGCGGTGGCAAAGCCAGCTGGCCAGGCCTCTCGGAGCAGCGTTACAGAAAGTGCAGGGACCCAAGGGCTGGAGAGGACACTGGCTTCCACCTCTCTCCCTGAACCTCTGTTTCCTTATCTGTAGACAGGACCTTGTGTGTTGATCAGGACCCTCGTGTGCTGCTGGGAGATTTGAACGATGTGAAAGGCCATGAACGACGTGCACCATCCCCTGCCTTGCTCACTATTAGCTAAAAGGCAGAGGAGTTAATGTGCAGCTTTCTCACCTTGCTAAAGAAAAGAGAGAGAGAGGTTTCAGCAATGTGGGTTTGTGTGAAAGGTGAAATAAGCAAAGAGGGAATAGATCTCTCCTCAGAATAACTCTGTAGTAACTCATCTACGATGTAACTTCTGACTGGCCCTGTTGGTTTTACATGTGGGTTCACTTTGAGCTTGAACACAACACACACACACCCCACAGCCTGATCCCCACACATCCCAACCTCCAAATTCTCAACCCCCATGAAACACTTGGTAACATGGGGGACATCTTAGGTTGTCACACCTACGGCGTAGAGAGGGTGGCTTGTTACTGGTATCAGTGGGTAGAGGCCAGGGATGCTGACAAACATCCCACAAGGCACAGGACAGTCCCTACTAGTTATCCAGCCCCAAAACATCAAAGGTACCGAGATTGGGAAACTCCATTCCAAGCTTTGGGTATGCCGTTCCCTCCCACAAGAAGTGTTCTTTTTCTTGCCTCTTTTCTTCATACTTAAATCCTACGTCTCCAGAGAGGGTAAAGGCACCCTCACATGCTTCTGGGGGTTTAAGCTAATGTAAACTTTTTGATAATGTGGCCAGAGCTAACAGAATTATAAACACACAGGCCCTTAGAACAAGCCATTTCAGGGCTCACACAAAGCCTTAAGCTCAAGGATGTTTATTGCAGCACTGTTTGCGATAAGAAAAGACTAAACACACCCATCTGATCCCTTTAGGAGTGGTCAGTAGCTTTAAATTATAAACCTTTTATAAAAGCAATTATCTGTAGCCTCTAATAGGGCAGTGGTGGCTCATGCCTGTAATCCCAGGACTCTGGGAGACCAAGGCAGGAGGATCTCCTGAGGTCAGGAGTTTGAGACAAGCCTGAGCAGGAGTGAGACCCCATCCCTACTAGAAATAGAAAAATGAGTCAGGCGCCGTGGCAAGCACCTGCACTCTCAGCTACTCAGGAGACGGAGGCAGACAGATTAACTGAGCCCAGGAGTTTGAGGTTGCTGTGCACCATGGCATTTTAGCCTGGGCTACCAAATGAGACTTAACCTCAAAAAAAAAGAGAAGTAAGGTCTTTTTAAAGGAGCCAATAGGGAAGATCACTGAGATATATTGTTAAATAAAAAACAATGCTTGGGGCAGCCTCATAAATATGTCCCATTTGGTAAATTAGTAAAAAAAGAAATCTTACATAGATTTGTATATATCTGTAGAAAATATATATAAGCTTGTGTAAAAAAAGTATTAATAATGGTTGTCTTTGGGGAGAAGGACTTAGTCAGGGTAGTTAGTTGTCATTTTAGATGAGTTGTTTAGATGAGATGTAGTTGTCATTTTATTATTTGTTAGACAGTTTGAATTTTTTAACACATATGCATGCATTTCTTTTTTATTTAGAAAAAAAGGAGTTCATTAGAAAATTCTTGATCAGTTAATCTAGGATACACTGTATTGTTCTTAAAAACTTTCTCTTGATGTGAATTGTTTTTGAAAATAAAAACTTTATTAAAAAGCATCTAGAAAAAAATAGGAGAATATCTTTATCACTTTGGAGTAGGTGAAGAGTTCATAAACAGTCCTCAAAAAGGACTAACTCTAAAAAAATGGACATACTGTATTTTATTACAATTGAGAACTTCCCAAACTTAGGGAAGGTATCTGCGATAGATACATCCAACAAGGGTCTTGTGTCCATAATATATACAAATTCTCCCACCTTGATATGAAAAAGACAGGAAGTACAATTTTTTTTTTAACAGAACCTCACTCTGTTATACAGGCTAGAGTGTCATAGCATCATCATAGCTCACGGCAACCTCATAGCCTACCTTTAAGCAATCCTCCTGCCTCAGCCTCCCAGATAACTGGGAATCATAGGTCCCTGTCATAACAATCAGCTAATTTTTTTCTGTTTTTAGTAGAGGCAGGATCCCACTTTTGCTCAGGCTGGTCTCAAACTCCTGAGCCAAAGGGATCCTCCCAGCTCAGACTCCCAGAGTAAAATTTATAAAAAATAAGCAAAAAACTCGAACTTGAGCTTCACAAAAAGAACATTCAAACAGCTGATAATCATATAAGATGATGCTCAAATATCTTTAGTCATCAGGAGAATGCAAAATAAAACCACAAGGAAATATCACCAGAATTTTTTTAAAAAAGGGGGGGCCATTTTATTAAAAGGACACCTGCACATGAATGATTTTAGCAACACAATTCACAATCACAAAGACATGGAAACAACCAAATCACCCACTGATACACAAATGGATTAATAAAACGTGGTAAATGCATACTATGGAGTACTACTCAGCTTTAAGACAAATGGTGATCTAGTATCTTCTGTGGAAACCTGGATGGAACTGGATGGAACTTCTAAGTGAATCATCACTGGAATATAGAAACAAACACACAGACTCCATACCAGGCTGGAACGGATCAATCAACACTTGAGGCACATATAGAAGTAAATCTCAATGAAAACCAAGCTGAGAGGAGAGAAAGGAGGAGACAGGTACATTTACACCTGTTGAATCCAGTACTCACTCTCTGGGTGGGGTGCACGCTTATAACTCTGACTCAATTTGTGCCAAAAATGAAGTATGCAAACAAAACACGTGTACCCCCTAATATCCTGAAATTAAAATAAAAGAATTGCTAAAATTAAAGACTGTACCAAGTCAGGATAGAGAGTAAGTAGATTTCTCATATTTCGCTGATGGAAGCATAAAATGGCACAGCCGCTTTGAAAGTTCATTGACAGCATCTACGAAAGCTGAACATTCCAACCTCACCTCTACAAACCTGCCCCGATCTACACAGATTTCCCCTCCCATCATCCCTCTGGTCTACACTTGTGCCTGCTATTGGTTAAATTCTGCCACGCATTCTCAGACTTCCTTTGGTTCTACTTGACTAGGATGTGCTGAACACCCACTCTAAGCCGGGCACATAGGAATAGAGACGGCATATTTTATAGGTTGTAGACAATGTGCCCTGCAGGAACTCATAGAGCAGAAACACAGAGTAAGAGACAGATGCTACCTTAGATTAACCTTCTCCCAGCTAAATTCTAGGTTCAGGTCCCTTCTTCACACTTCTGCCATCTTCTCACAGTGTCCGAAGCCAGAACGATGCAATGTAGCTTATGAACATTCAATATTCAATATTTTATATGAACTGAGAAAGCAAAAATTTGTTGAACTGATACAGCTGACTGTGTTCACAGACAGCAAGAAAGATTTGGGCCAGATAAATAGACTTTTGTCACTGACAGCTCTGATAAGAAGGCTTTAGGATATTTAAAACCTTGCCCCCATGAGCCAGTTTTATACCCGTTAGCTTATTTCATTATCACAATGACCCTGTGGTGTAGATTTTATGATCATCATTTGACAGATGAGAAGACTGAAGACTTGTTTGCCAAGATCATATCCCCAGGAAGAGGCATGGCCAGGAGCCAAAGCCCTGATCTCTGATTTTAAATTTTCGTTCTTGCTATCACATGTGTCACAGGCAGCCCAGTATGACTCTGGAGAGGTGTGAATCTAAATTTCTCTCTGGCTTTGGTCCTGCCATGCGCCTTTCCTTCCTCTGAAACACCTCCTCGGCCACCATCTTTTGTTGTCTCCTCCCATCCTGCTTTCTCATGGATAGCGTCTCCTCTTTCTGTAAATCTCTGCTTGAATTTTAGTCTTTCCAAAAAGGCTTTCCTGATATTCTTAGCAAGTTTTGATATCATGGCTGTGAGTAACCCAAGCACCCTGTCCTCAGACCTTTCACCAACCTATGGTGTCATTTGTAGTTTAAAGGTGTCTTTCTCTCTAGACAGCAGTGAACTGCTGTCTTTTCTGTTCATTGCTGAATTCCCAGTGCCTTGCATGTGTTAGGGGTTCATAATATATTGTTTAGTGAAGGAAAGAAGGAAGGAAGAGAAAGAGCATTCTCCCAGGTCTAAGTCTCACCCTAACTTTCCCCAATTTTGTCTACCAAGCAGTAGTAACCCAAGATCAAAAAGGGAACAACCATGTGGTCAAATGGATCAAGACACACAGAGCCTCATCCTACATAGGTCATTACAAAAGTTTTAGGAAACACAAAAATCACGAAAGGTAAAATCTATGCAGATGGAAACACTGATAAGCCAAGCACGTTGAGACTTGCACAGCTGAATCAGAAAGGACGCTGTCCACTGTGCTTCTTAGAAGTGAAATAATGAACCATAACACAGTCTGTCTCAAAACTTTTGTACTGACCCACATATCCTGAGACTAGGATCTGCCTAGGAGCTTCCTTCTCCTTCCTGTAATTCAGCTTCACCAATTTTACAAAAGCAGCAGCATCCCAAATCACTTCTATACCCCAGCCTGGTACCACCCCACTCCTCTGCTGTCCTAAGACTTGGCCAGGACAACACTGGACCAGGGCTAAGAAGTCAATTTGGCCTAAATGTGTCTATACTACAGAATGTGGGAGCTCAGCTCCTATGGGCTTTGAATGGCTTAATGAAAGTTTCTGTGGCTACATGGTGATGAAAGTAAAACTCATGAACAACAAACCCGTGACCACTAACATTCTCCTGGTACACTTTCTTACAACAATTGGTGGTTCAGAGCTTTTTTCATGCAGTGCTTTCCACTTTGCCGCACCAATTTTGGTCCAGTTGCTCTTGGAAACACCGAATTTTAGATGGTGCTGTAGCTGTTCAAAAAACCTTTTCTAGGAAAAAAAAAAAAACTTTTCTTGAGAAAACAGGTATAATTAAATTATTGACATTTCATTACACAGATACCTTGTAAATAATTAAGGATGCCAGAGGCCATCTGACCTCACCCCGTACAGCCTCACTGTCAGGTGGTCATGCCGTTCATCCTTGAAAGCCCCTGTTCATGGAGGATGTCAGCACATTCCATATTTGACAGTCCTGACTATCATGTTTAGTTAAAATCTGCCACTCTGCTATCTTTTCCCTGGTCTTGTCATCTTCATACACTGAGTAAATGTGCAATTCTCTTCCAGATGACGACCATTAAAAACATTGAAGGATGAAAGAAATGAATAGAATTGATACATAAAAATTGAAAAGCTGGCTGGATGCCGTGATGCATGTCTGTAATCCTAGCACTCTGGGAGGCCAAGGTGGGAGGATTGCTGGAGTTCAGGAGTTCTAGACTAGTCTGAACAAGAGCAAGATCCTGTCTCTGCTAAAAATAGAAAAATTAGCCAGGCATTGTGATGGGCCCCTGTAGTCCCAGCTACTCACGGAGAGGATGAGGCAAGAGGCTCACTTGAGCCCAGGAGTTTGAGGTTGTTGTGAGCTAGGATAAGGCCATACCACTCTAGCCTGGACAAGAGAGTGAAAGAGACTTTGTCTCCAAAAAAAATTTTTTTTAAAAACAAACAAACCACCACAAAGTATTTCCTCCATATAATATTCTGGAGGAAAAAAAGTCTGTGTGCAAGATATAGAAAATAAAGCATCATTATACACACAAAGAACTTGTACAAATTTATTCAACAGAAAATTGGACAAAGGGTATTACCTGGCAATTAACAAATTGAGAAATGCAATGGGATTAGACATATAAAAAATAGTCAAATGCACCAAAGAAATCTTTAAAAAGTAAATAAAAACAAGATCATTCTGGAGTAAAAACGGATTCAATCGCTCTAGAAAATAGTTTAATAATATTATTTTTTTTATTGTTTGGGATTCATTGAGGGTACAAAGAATTAGATTACGCTGATTGTATTTGTTAGGTAAAGCCCCTCGTGTAATTGTGTCCCACACCCAAGAGGTGTGCCATATATTGTGACCCCCCAACTTCCCCTCGTCCCCTTTCCCTGTTCCCTTATTCCCCTACCCCCTACCACGTCTTAGGTCATCTACTGCCTTCATATTAGAATTGAGTACAATGGATTCTTGCTTCTCCAGTCTTGTGATGCTTTACTAAGAAGAATGTGTTCCACCTCCATCCAGGTTAATACAAAAGATACAAAGGCTCCATCTCTTTTAATGGCTGAATAATATTCCATGGTATATATATACCCCAGCTTGTTAATCCATTCCTCAGTTGGGGGAGATTTAGGCTGCTTCCACATTTTGGCAATTGTAAATTAAGTTGCAATGAACAGTCTAGTGCAAATGTCCTTATGATGAAATAATATCAAATTTTAATTATGCAAATATTCTGATACAGAAGTTTTGTTTTGTTTTGAGACAGAGTCTCACCTGTCGCCCTCAATAGAGTACCATGGTGTGTCACAGCTCACAGCAACCTCAAACTCTTGGGCTCAAGCGATTCTCTTGCCTCACCTTCCCAAGTAGCTGGGACTACAGGCACCAGCCATAACACCCAGCTATTTTTTGTTGCAGTTATCATTGTTTTTTAGCTGTGCCTGGCCAGGTTCGAACCCTCCAACCTCGGTGTACGTGGCTGGCACCATAACCACGGTGCTACAGGCGCTGAGCCTGATCCAGAAGTTTTATTTCTAGATTAGTGAACTGGACAATGATATAAGTTGAGGATATTGATTAAAATGTTTGTTTATATTCTTTTTTTTTTTTTTGAGACAGAGCCTCAAGCTGTCCCCCTGGGTAGAGTGCTGTGGCATCACAGCTCACAGCAACCTCCAACTCCTGGGCCCAAGCGAGTCTCCTGCCTCAGCCTCCCAAGTAGCTGGGACCACAGGCGCCCACCACAACGCCCAGCTATTTCCTGGTTGCAGCCGTCATTGTTTGGCGGCCCGGGCTGGATTCAAACCCGCCACCTTCCTTGGAGCCTTAGCCACTTGAGCCACAGGTGCCAAGCTTGTTTATATTCTAATAGCAAAAATATTCAATAGCTAAATTTCTACCAATAAGAAATTGGTTATATAAATTATGATAAAAATCATACAATGAAATTTTTATAATTTATATTAAATTAAATGTTAATATAGTTTATACAGACATATGTTCCTTACATAGTGTCAAGTGAGTAAAAGACAGTTATCATATCTTTTATGTAAAACCATACGTATACTGTGTATGTGTGTGTCTGTGCGTGCGTTTGCAGGTGCTATCCAGAATGATGTTCACTGGTATATTAATGATACTATTCCTCTTATATAATATAATTCAAGATAACTTTTTTTCTTCCTTATGCTTTTTGGTTGTGTTCACATTTTTCTAATATTGCGTATCTATAATTTTTTAGTTTTAAAAATAACGAAGGTATTTCTACTGCAAAAGTACAAACACTGAAGAAACATGCTTTATGTCTCCCCCAAGTCTTCCCTTTTCTAATCTAAGCTTTCTGATGTTTTCAAAATGCATTCAGATGAAATGAACTGAAGTTCCTTTGTGCCTTGGCTTCTCTACTCAGTTACTTCCATCCGCCTTAAAGAGCAGTCACCGGAAGGGAACCAGAGATGTGGATGCAGGAACAGAGCGTGGCGCTCACCATGCAGCCACTGTGATTAGCTTTAGTGGCAACACACCCCACCGCTGATCCCTACTGAGCTCCCTGGTCTTCTTCTCACAGGGTTTGTTGTTAAGCCTCCAGGTCCCCCGTGTATACATGCTATTGCTTATTTGGGCCCAGATGCAGAAGTCATCTCTCTCTCTATTGATGTCTCATCAGCCTAGCATGGGCGCATCTTTATAGCCTGTAGAACCTGACTCACCCAAACAGTACCTCCACTGTCCTCTTAGACCATCTGGAGCTTTAAAATAACGTGGTCATGCTCTCCCAAGATGATCCCAGTTCCTCCCTATAACATGAATTCAGACGCAATCCCCCAGCTGCTTCCTCTGTGTTGTGGGAGATGAAATGGTCTACTTTGCAAGTCAAAAGCATGTATTTTCTCTACTCCATCATTGGAAACCATGTCAGTCAATACAGAACTTGTGGAAGGCAACTCGAAAACAGCAAATGTGACTAAACTTGGACACCAAAATTATCCTTCTGTATATATTTCTTTCTTTTTTTATTCAGATTAATATGAGGGCACAAATGATTGAGTTACATTCTATTTCTAAGGTAAAGTTCAAGTTGTAGTTGAGCACTTGCTGTGCTGTTTTATATAATTGGACTTTCAGGATGACTTTCTAGAAGTGTTTTATATCTACACATATATTCATTATTCATCACAGAAATATTTATAATGGAGAGAAACTAGAAGCAAACTAAACATTAAAATATTGAGGGGTTGGGAGGTGCCTGTGGCTCAGTGAGTAGGGCGCCTGCCCCGTATACCAAAGGTGGTGGGTTCAAACCCAGCCCCGGCCAAACTGCAACAACAAAAAAATAAAATAAAATAAAAAATAGTGAGGGGTTAAGTAATCAATGTATGATAGTCTTTATACAATTAAATACAACATAGATGTTAAAAATGACAATGTAGTCTCATTGTTGTCATGGATAGTAACAAAATATTAACTGGAAAGTATGATCAGTTCGATTCCTTTTTAAGAAAAAGTTGTAAGGAAAGAGAAATGTTTGGAAGGACATGTTTTGAAGGTATAAGAGTTTATCTCCATCAAAAGACAGGTGACTTTTTTTTTCTGATTATGCTTCTCTGAAGTGCCAAAATTTCTACAGTGCGCGTGTGCCACTTTTTAATAACTAGATCAATGTTAATTTAGAAAATCTTAAAATATCTGTTTCTCTGTTTCTATTTATATGATGGTTTGTACTTGAGGTCCCACTTACCATTATAGTCTGCATAAATTTTTTCTATAAAAGTCTAGCCATGGTAACTCACACCTATAATCCCAGTGCTTTGGGAGGGCAAGGCAGGAAGATTACTTAAAGCCAAGAGTTCAACACCAGTTTGAGCAACAAAGCATGCCTTTATCTCTACCAAAAAGAAAAAATTTTTTTTTTGAGACAGAGCCTCAAGCTATCCCCCTGGGTAGAGTGCCATGGCATCACGCTCACAGCAACCTCCAATTCCTGGTCTCAAGTGAGTCTCCTGCCTCAGCCTCCCAAGTAGCTGGGACCACAGGTGCCCACCACAACGCCTGGCCATTTTTTGGTTGCAGCCATCATTGTTGTTTGGCGGGCCTGGGCTGGGGATTCGAACCCGCCACCTTAGGTGTATGTGGCTGGCGCCTTAGCCGCTTGAGCCACAGGCGCCGAGCCTCTACCAAAAATTTTAAAAATAACTAGGTGGGGCTGAGCACAGTGGCTCACCCCAGTAATCCTAGTATTCTGGGGGGCCAAGGTGGGAGGATCACTTGAGCTCAGAAGTTCGTGACCAGCCTGAGCAAGACTGAGACCCTTTCTCTACCAAAAATAGAAAAATTATCCAGGCACTGTGGCAGGCATCTGTAATCCTAGCTACTTGAGAAGCTAAGGCAGGAAGATCACTTCAACATAGGAGTCTGAGGTTGCTATGAGCAAGGCTGATGCCATGGTACTCTAGCTTGGGTAACAGAGATTTGGTGTCAAAAAAAATAAATTAAATTAAATTCAAATAACCGGGTGTGGTGGTGCATACCTATAGTCCTAGCTACCCAGAAGGCTGAGGCAGGAAGAGCCTGAGCCCCTGAGTTAATGCACTCCAGCCTCAGTGACAGAGCAAGACCTTGTCTCTAAAAAAAATAGTAATAATAAGTGTCTTTTCTTTCTCCTACTTGGTGCTTGTAATCTGTCATATATAACTCACATCAGTGATTTCTTACTATGTAACAAATCATCCCAAATTTAGCAGCTCAAAACAACCATTGTTTACTTGATTATGATTCTAAGGGTCAACAGCTAGGCTGGGATCAACTGAGACAGCTTATTTGTTCCATGAGGAATCCACTGCGCCTGGGTTAGCAGACCTCACAACCTGATGCATGTCTGGCTGGCTGTCAGCTGGGGTGATGCAAGTAACTGGGCCACGTCTCCCTTGTCATCTAGCAGGTTGCTGAGGCTTATTCACAGGCTCATGGTTTCAGCGTGACCAAGAGCAACAGGACAGGGAGGTCCCTCTACTAAAGCACTTTTCAAGCCTCTGACTACCTCACTTTTTCAAGTATCTTACTGACCAAACAAGTCACACATTGGAATTATGACCAAGCTAAGATTCCAGGGCTGGAGAAACAGATGGCCCCTCCTGATGAGAGAAATGGCAGTTACGTGGCACAGGGACACACAGGGTAGGGAATGATCTGTGACCTCTTCTGCAATCTGACCACCTCCATCAACAATCTCATTGCGGGTCTTTTCTCCTTCCAGGAGCTCTTCCAAGCATCTCCCACGTAGGTAAGTGGCCGTCCTGTGCCGAAGACTGTTCCACCTCTAACTTTTTGGCCAAGAAGCACTGTCAATGCCTCTTTTTTAGACACAGGCCCATAGTTTTTTCCTCCCCTGCAGGGAATTATTTTCTTCTCCTAGAAAAGTGAGTTGAGCAGCTTTCTACAAGTCTGCTCTCTAAATATTTCTTCACTCTCTGATTGCTCTCTCCAAACCTTGTATTTAAATGATTAGCCTACACTGCTTCCCAGTCACTGGATTTTCTCTGCTCGCCATGTGTTCATTTTCAGGCCTTTGAAAACTGAAGATGATAAAACTGGGACAGTTCCCATGGTGACACATTGGCTTTTTGATCCTCTGTGCTTCCACGTGGTGAATGAACCACCCAGACAGCTGAAGCTCTTACAATCCTTTCTGTGACGGGGATCACACTTGCTTCATTCACCCTCCTTCTCCTGGCCGCATATATGACACGGCTGCAACATTTAAAAGAAATCTGGCTCAACAACTAGCCCTGATGGAGATGTGGGGAGACAGCTGAGATGTTAGGAGGAGCCAGGGGGTCCTGCCAGCCTCAGATCCAGCCTCCAACACCATTCCTGTGACCGGGAACGTGGAAGCAGCCGGCATAACACAAAGAACAAATGGTATGCTCAGTCAAAGTTCATTCATTCCTGTCTGCCCACCCTCCATTGTGTGCAGGGCACCACAGGAGACAGTTCCTGTGGCCACAGTGGGGGCCTGTTTATTATCTATGGCAAACGTATCTTGCTCTGTAGACCTGTATCTTGCTCTTGCTCTGTAAACCTATCTTTCTCTTCCTCAACAAACTTTGTTTCATGCTTGCAAAGACAAACAAACCAAAAAATACTGCAGGAGAGGGCCACTCGGGGCTCAGAGATCAGTGACACCCTGCCAGGAGCTCCCAGTGTGGTGGCTAGTGACAGTTCAGTTCACAGCCCAGATCTTCCATGTTCATGCTCAAACAAAAGGATGATACGAGACGGGGGGGCGGGGGGGACCTCTTAAACATTGTCAACTTCTGAGCTTCCTAAGGATAAAAGGCATGACGATGACAATGACCTCAGACTTGTTTTGTCATCCAGACTATCCTCAACTTCAGCCCCAAGTCCTGACCCAACTCTCCAATGTCTGTCCACTGACCTTGAACCTCTTGCATCTTATCCTTGACAGGCAAAATCTCAAGAAAAATTTGGAAAATTCAGATCATCCAAGGAACAGAGGGAATTGGACAATGAGATAATGGTTACAAATGAGAGCTTCTTTAGTGAGAAGAAGAATCTCTGGAGAGAGACAAATAAGTGCAGAGAACATTTGTAGCTTCCGGGGTGCTCACACCTATAATCCTGCCCCTGCATTGCTGGAGGCCAAGAGCTCAAGACTGGAGAGCAAAGGAGGCTATCTTTTTATAAGAAATAAAAGTGACTTCATTTTGGCTAATACCGTTTGATTGTTGTTGTTGTTTTTTAATTGCACAAAGCTGGCTGTGGTAGCTCACACTGAATCCTCTCATTAGGGAGGCTGAGGTGGAAGGATTGTTGAAGCCTGGAGTTCAAGATCAGCCTGGGCAACATAGAGAGATCCCATCTCTACAAAATATTTTTCAAAAATTAGTCAGGTGTGGCGACATGCATCTGTAGTCACAGCTACTTGGGCGGCTGAAGTGGAAGCACCATTGAGCCCAGAAATTTAAGATTGCAGTGAGCTAAGATCACACCACTGCATTCCAGTCTGGGTGACAGAGAAAGACCCTGTCTCAAAAAACATGGCAAGAGAAAATTAAAAACAAAGTAGTTTAAATTAGAGTTGATTACCAAGCACCACTTGTTATGTGAGTGACGAGGAGTAAATTAATTTAAACTCTCTGAACCTCAGCATGTTCACCTATAAAATGGAGATAATTAGGACCATAATCTCTGTTAACATGCCAACACCTAGTTGAGAGCACTCCAAAAAGAAACAAATAAATATCAATGCACCCTAAGCTACTTGGTCTTTGGCAGCCCCCCACCCACCCAAGTGGTCTTCAGGAGAGGGAGAGAGAGAATTTTGTGTCTAAGATGCGCCTGGCGCTCTCTAGAGACCATTTATCTCCAGTTTTCCAGATGAGGAAACCGAAACGCAAGGAAGTTAGGAGGCTGGACCAAGATCACAGAGCTATCAAGCAAGGGGTCTTCCTGACCCCAACACTGACACTCTTCCTAAGCCATTTCCCAAACTGTGCTAAGCATAGCACACTAGAACAGGGGAGGGCTTTGGTAGTCCATCGGGTTGTTTTCCTGCAGGAACAGCTGGATTAGCACTTGGCTGGGTGTCCCAGAGGAGGAGATCTGGCATGGCTGGTGGAAGCATTTGACAGGCACCCTGGGGAGTCTAGCTGGTCTGGCCTTACACACAGTCTGCACTGACCAGCAGGAAGAGGGTGTAGCGCGGGTGCTAACAAAGTCTGCAGATGGCGGCAGCATATTGTAAACACCGGTGGGTGTGAGTGACCAGGAAGCTGGAGGAGTAACAGTGAGGCTGCCGGGCAGCTCAGAGCTGGTAGGAATATGGGCGAGAGGTGATGAAAGAAAACCCCATCCTCTGGGGTGTGCATGAGAACAGAGCCATCAGACACTCTCTGAACAAGAAGCAAGGATCTGCGAGGCAAGAAACTTACCTGGAGGCCGGAGGGTGGCTCCCAGAAAACACGGGGCAAAAACGTAAAGCTCTGAACCGCAGGCCCCATTCACCAGCAACTGTCAACCCAGCAACCCAGGTACGACTAAGCAGAGAGAGTCGAGTGTACGATGTGGCCCCTGCTCACCAAATAGTAGTATCACTGACATTAACTAATTTGAATTCTGATCCCTCCACCTCCTACCCGCTGAGTGGCTTAGCAAATAAATAACTATGAGCTTTACTTTTCTCATCTGCAAAACAAGTAAATAAGTAGCACTTTCCACATAGAATCATCATAAGGATTCAATGATAAAAACCAAAGAAAAAGCCAAAACACTTGGTTGGCATAATGCTTAGACCCAGCTAACTCCTAAATAAAGGGCAGCTGCTGATGGCATTACTAAGTGTCCCTTATGTGGCCATACACCGGGCTTAACATTGTCCAGGTACTGGCAGGAAGCAGATGACACGTTCATCTGGGATACTTAAAATAAGTTTTATTAAAGGGGCCATTTGCCAAGGTCCCGATAGGATTGTAAGGATCGTAACAGATTCTAGAACTAACAAAGCTGAAGACGATTTCTCCCCACCAGCAGGCCTGCTAAGAGCTGGAGCCCGAGGAGACTGGCTGCCACCACTGGGAGCAGATGCTGGAGGGGGCGGCGTTATTTGCCACAGCAAAATGAAGCCGGGGGGCATGAAGAGAGCCTCTTTTTTCTCCATGTGTCCTTCAATCTTCTGCCACTACCTCCCGTTGGCTGAATTCCAGAGGGCAGGCAGAGGGCAAGGGCACCATCACGGTCAGCCCAGGGCACCCACAAGAGATGAATAGAGAAGGGGGTAGGGAAAAACAGAACGACCAGCCCAGGCTCCAAGCCTCTTTTATTGGTCTATCAGCCCTGCGAAAGTTGATGTTGTTATCTTCCTTTCTCTGATAAGGGAATTCGGCTCACAGAGTTATGACACTGCCTCCATTGAACCCAAAGCCATCTTTCCATGCCACCTCATTGGACTCATAGTTGTCCAGCCTTTGGGAAAGTAGATTTGGAGGTCCCTTATACCTAGTAATTTGATGGAAGAATTTTCTACATGAAACCGAAATGTTGAATACAATTCTAAATAATTCGGGGCAAACGGGAGATCAGTAAAAACAAGCAGAATAAGAAAAGCAAAACCTGGGCGCCCACCTGAGTTAAGGGTGAATTCATTTTGTCAACAGTATCCTGAGTGCCTGCGGTGGCCCAGCCGTTATGGGGAGACAGATGACAGCCGGTCGGCATGGCTCTCACGCACACTACACTTCCACATGTGTTATGGCTGTAGGAGAGTCACACATTTTTAATAATAGATTTAATTCACTTGATCGTCATTCAATCCTTTAATCAAACGCAGGTGCTAACCTTGAAAAACTCTCACGGTCTCATCGTGAGACTTATTTGCAGATGATTCTAGCAAAGTGGTAGCTGCTAGGCAGAGAGGCAGCCAGATGTTGAGGTGCAGAGATGAGTCAGCACCCCAGGGGTGCGCTCCAGGTGGCTCCTACGCGCTGCTCAGCACCAACTGTGTGCGCCTCTTTCTAACTGAGCATCCGTGACTCCACATGGCTAACTGGAAATAGCCCTGCTGGGAGTAACCCACAAGCACGATCAATGAAGCCTTTTTCTTTTCATTTTTTGAGGAAGGAACGGTTGTTCAATATTTACCAGCACCCTGCTGACCACAGGGCTTCCCAAAGGAGGTGTTTGAGGCAGACTAATTTACAAGGAGATGGAAAGGTGTCCAAAACCTCCTCTCCATCCGCTCCCATGCCCCCTTGCCCCAGCCTCACTGAGCTGATCAAGGAGCCCCTGTCATCCCCAGTTCCCTTTCTTCTTTTCCACCAGAGAAACCCTTGCTACTGGCCAGTGTCTCTGAAGGACATTCTATGTCAACACCTGCCCCAAATCCTAATACCAGCTGAATGACCTTGGGCTGCCCTTGACATTGCTAAGCTTTGTTTTCCTAGGCTGTAAAATGAGGGAAATACTCTTCCCCATTCCAGAGCTGTCCGCCTACTCCACAGAGTTGTTGTGTGAGTGTAATAGATAGTCCCTGACAACTGCCATTGAAACCAAGTAAAAAAGAGGACAAATTATTAAGGAAGGAAGAGAGGGAGGGAAGAAGGAAAGGAAGGAAGGAAGGAGGGAGGAGAGAAAGAGAGAGAGAGAGAGAGGAGATGGTCCAAAAGCCAGCCACACTGGAGAAGGGAGCACCAACAAAGATACTCAGTGAAATGCTGGATGTCAGAGCCGGAAGCAAGCTCAGAAACCATTGAAACCCATCTTCTCAACTGACAAATGAGAAAAGCCAAGCATTGAGCTAGCATGTTCCTTGGCTAGATTACTGAGGGCAATGGGAAACATGATCCCCTGAGTGTCCCAGAAGGTCTTTCTCATTTGCCCACCATGGACATGTGGGCACCATCAGCCCAGACCTCCCAGGAATGAAAGGCTGGAATTGGTGCAGAAGCAACAACTGCCCAGAGCATTCTAGGCAGGAGGCCAGCAAGAGGAGGGTACATCCTGGAGGAAAAGAATGGGCTGGAGCTGTGCAAAGACTCCGGCAGGGAGAGACCTCTGAGGGCCACCTCGTGTGGTGGCCTGGCCCATGTGGTCTTGCCCCCACTGCTCTAGCTGAGAGGGGTAGAAGGGGAGGCAGAGAGGGCAGCAAGGAGAAAGGGGGCTGTGAAACAGCAAGAACCAGTCTATGAGGAGAGCAGTGGCCCGGGGAGCTCCATTGGAGGAGATGGAGCTCTCGAGGCAGCGCTGCCTGGGCTCAGGTGAGAGGAATTATTGACAGCTGCATGGGCAACACCCATGTAAGGGTGTAGCTGTAGGGATGGAGCCCATAGGGAGGAGCTCCTGGAGCAGATGGGCATCAGAGCCCAGGACAAGAGGTAGAAAACAGGGACTGGGGGTGGCGCCTGTGGCTCAAGGAGTAGGGTGCCAGCCCCATATGCCAGAGGTGGTGGGTTCAAACCTGGCCCCAGCCAAAAAAAAAGAAAGATAGAAAGAAAAGAAAAGAAAATAGAGACTGAAGAATGGAGGGCGCTGCTGAGGCCTTGGGACAGGTACGCAGGGGCACAGACAGGGAAGCACTTAGTTGTGTTTGTTTTGTTTTTCTGAGACAGATTCTCACTCTGTTGCCCTGAGTAGAGTGCCCTGGCATCATGCCCTGTAGCAACCTCAAACTCCTGGGTTTAAGTGATCCCCCTGCCTCAGTCTCTCAAGTAGCTGCGACTACGGGCACCTACCACAACACCTGGCTAGTTTTTCTATTTTTAGCAGAAACAGGGTCTTGCTCTTGCTCAGGCTGGTCTTGAACTCATGAGCTCAAGTGATCCATCCTTCTAGGCCTCCCAGAGTGCTAGGAGTACAGGCATGAGCCACTGTACCCAAACTTAACAACTTAGTTATGTTTTTAGTCACTTATAAATTATACAAGTAGCATGTCAATACATTCTCAATGCAACGACTCAAATACCGCAGACAAAGCAGAAACCTCCCTGAGGGCACCAGCCCCCAGCTCTCCCCAGAGGTTCGTTTCCACGTATGTCCTTCCAGGCCTTCATCTGTGAGTTTATATCCGCATTTATATTTGCTCACAGGACAAATACACGTGTGTGTGTGTGTGTACATGTGGTTTTATATGAAAGGGAATGGCCATATGTGCTATTCTGAATCTTACCATCTGAACCCAAGACCACGCCACGTACAGTCACAGAACCACGGAATTTCTAAACCACCCCACGAATTCCATCGTCTGGGGGAATGATCCTCTACCTACCCACTCCCCCATGGTGGACACTTTAGAGCATTTCCCAGTTTTCATTTTCTGGGAAAATGCACATCAGACAATGCACTGATGTCCGTCCCTTCATAATCTTGCTATAGAAAGAAAAAGCTGTATACATTATGTATTTTAATTTCATATATAACATTTCATTATATATGTTCGTTGGATATACTATAATATATTCATTATATTTCTATATGTCACTCCTGTTTATATGTAGTATTATAACATATTCATTTGATATACGATATGTTTGTCATATATAACACATTCATTTGATATACGTAAGAAAAACTACTATTTTAGAAGAATCTCCTAGGAGAAGTGGGCACCCCAACCCTTGATTTAAAACCAGTCCAGACTAAGATTTTTTTTTTTTTGAGACAGAGCCTCAAACTGTCCCCCTGGGTAGAGTGCTGTGGCATCACAGCTCACAGCAACCTCCAACTCCTGGGCTCAAGCCAGTCTCCTGCCTCCCAAGTAGCTGGGACCACAGGTGCCCACCACAACACCCAGCTATTTTTTGGTTGCAGCCATCTTTGCTGTTTGGGGGACTCGGGCTGGATTCGAATCCACCACTTTAGGTGTATGTGGCTGGCACCTTAGCCTCTTGAGCCACAGGCACCAAGCCAGATTTGTTTTTTGGTTTTTGTGTTTTTTTTTTTTTGAGACAGAGTTTCACTTTGTTGCCCTTGGTAGAGTGCTGTGAGCTATGACCTCAAACTCTTGGTCTCAAGCAATTCTTTTGCCTCAGCCTCCAAGTGGCTGGGACTACAGGTGCCCACCACAACACCTGGCTATTTTTAGAGTCAGGCTGGTCTTGAACCTGTGAGCTCAGGCAATCCACCCACTTCAGCCTCCCAGAGTGCTGGGATTACAGGCGCCCGGCCTCAGACTAAAATGGTGAAAGAATATTGTCAGGAACTGACTGCCTAAATGTGAGATGGGACCGAAAAGCGCAGTAAGTCCTTTCGGTCTCCACCAGCGTGGACTCTGTGTATTTTCTGGCCCCTTAGTCATCCTTTGGGAGAGTTCACCATATTTAAGCTTTTTTTTTTTTTCATCTGTCCTCATAAATCAATCCCTGCAGTCTCCTAATCAAAGCCAGCTTTTCGAACGAGCCCATAGCTAGATATTTAACTAACTAAATATTGTTTTTCCTCCAGCACTGACTGAGAGGCAGGGGAGGATGCAGTCTTGATCACTGTCCTCCCTTCCTCAGTGACCCTAGGAAGCTGCCACCACAATTACTGACCAAGACCCAGGCGGCGTTAAGCCCTGGGCAGAGCATCTGAAGGGTGGCAGTTGGGAGGTTTTCCTTTGCTCTCTGGATTTTAGTCTCTAAATCTCTCTGAGATTTCCAAGATGTAGGTCACCTTCCTACAGCTACACTTAGTAAAGGAGGAGAATAAAGTATGAAGCACCTGCCGTGGCACCCAGCTTTCAAGCTGCCCAGGGAGCATGCACACTGCGCTCTCCCTCTGAAGGGCCTCCTAACCCATGGGCATATGGCTGTCTTCAAAGAGCAGAGGATGCCAGCCACCAAACCCTCTCCCACCCTGGGCTCAGGTGGCTGGTCCAGTGGCCTCAGCAGTAGCAAGACTGGGTGGATTTTCCCTGAAACCTCACCCTCCAGATGCCCAGGTCATCTATAGTAGTTTCTAAAGTGTGTTCCCCAGACTGGCTCCATTAATGTCACCTGGGAACTTAGTCCAAAGGCAAATTCTCAAACCCCACCCCAGACCTACGGGATCAGAGAATCTAAGGGTGGGACCCAGCTATGAGCGTTTTCAGGAGTCCTCCAGGAAATTCCCACACGTGCTCATGTGCACAGTGCAGATGCTTCCAGGCAGCCTTGCCCACAGGACAACACCAAGCCGCTCACTCAGACCTCCAGCCCTCCATGCACTGGCCCTGGCAGTCCTCCAACCCTCTGTCATCACCTTCCCTACAGGACACACCACATGGAGCAGCCCAGAGAGGGTCCCCTCTCCTCTGTGACTGCTCCCCTTCTACCCAACGCACCCTTGCCCCTGTGTATCAGATACCTACCTCCTATCTTCCAGACCCCCCGCTCAGTGTCCTCCAGAAAGCCCCCTTTGACCTTTCCAAGAAGAGATGATGTCTACAGGGTACTGTTCCAAGAACTATACAGCCATCCCTCGGTGTCCATGGGGGATTGGCTCTAGGCCCCTTCAAGGGGGTTTTGTATCCTCTCCTTTTGGTATCCTTTTTGGCTCTTTAAAGACAGCCCTAGGTCCACGGGTTAGGGGGCCCCTCAGAGGGAGAGCGCAGTGTGCACGCTCCCAGGCAGCTTGGTAGCTGGGTACCACTGCAGGCGCCTTCACACTTTATTCTCCTCTTTTATTAAGTGAAAAACAACCATAGGGAGGGTGACCACATCCTGGAAATCTCAGAGGTAGAGAGTAAAATCCAGAGAGCAAAGGAAAAGGATTTCAAAATTGAAGGATACTCAAGTCCCTTATATAAAATGGCATACTGTTTGCATATGACCTACCAATACGCTTTCACATACTTTAAATCATGCCAGGTTCCTTACAATTCTGAATACAATGCAAAATGGTATGTAAATACTTGTTATACTATATTGGATTTCTGAGGAGGAGAGGACGGGCCTTGTTCTGTCACCTCAGTTAGACTACAGTGGCATCACTATAGCTCACAGTAACATCAAGCTCCTGGGCTCAAGTGATCCTCCTGCCTCAGCCTCTTGAGTAACTGGGACTACAGGCACCTATTATAATGCCTGGCTAATTTTTCTATTTTTAGTAAAGATAGGGTCTTGCTTTTGCTCAGGCTAATCCTGGGCTCAAGCAATCCTCCCACCTTAGCCTCCCAAAGTACTGGGATTACACACATGACCCATGGCACCCAGCTTATGCTGTATGGTTTGAAGAATAAGGACAAGGGGAAAAAATGTTCATCCATGTTTGGTACTGATTTTGTTTTTCCAAGTATTTTCAATCTGACATTGTTTGCATCCAGTGTGAGGAACTCAGAAATACAGAAAATAGATGTATAGTTATGCAAACAGAAAAGGACAGTTGTTGACACAAGTTATCTATAAATACCTAGATATGGTTATGGATAGCTAGAGAGAGAGGTGTCGAGTAGATTAAATTTTACACAGACATGTATAGTTAATCCTCTCCATACCTGTGTGAGAAAAAGTATTGCTAGTACCCCCATTTTATGGATAAAGAAACAGAGGAACACAGAATGAAAAATGTTTCCAAGTAAGTAAATGGTGACATTGGGATTGGAACCCATGGCTCTGGAGCCTTTGAGCATTTTGTCCTACTGCCCCATGTGACATGGTGCCCAGGGGTTTTAGACCCTCTCCTCAGGCCCTTTCAGAGTGCACCTGCTCCCACTAACCCATGCCAGTCCTAACTCCCGCCTCCTGCCCAAGACTGCTCTTCCCCAGGCCAACACTCACTGTTTCCTTAACTGGCTTCCATGTGACTTGGCCCCAGGCCCACAGCTGCCAGCCCTATCTCCACAGCTGGCTTCTGAAGGAGGAGCCTCCACGTGTCCTCTCATTGGCTGCCTTTAGTTTCTCCTATTTCCTGTTTCAAATCACAGGCACAAGCTTTTGCATCAAGAATGATGACATGACATGCTTTCTAAAAAATCTCATTTTCTAAAGGCATTTCCTATTGATTTCCTTCCTTATGGAGGCCCCTCCCAGCCTGGCTTGTGTTAAAAAAGAGAGAGAGCAAGGATAAATAAAAAAATAAATAAAAATAATAAAAGAGATCTGTGTTTTTCCAAGCTATGAGCTGCTAGGAGCTTGTTGCTAACTTGGCCGGCAGGTTGCTCTCTGGTACCCTGGGGATAAGCTACTCAGCCAGTGTCCCCCAAACCATGGGCCTTGAGCCATCTCTGAATCCAACCCCCTAAATTCCCCTTAAATTCCCCACCTCAGCACCTCTGTGGGATTAGCGGAAGAGGCATCAAGGAATTCTCTGACTTGAAAGATCCGCCTCGGAACTGAAAGGACCACTTCTCAGCTTGCTCCAGCGAGGCCACGCTGAGCTTTCTCACCTGCTAGACTTTTGCTTTGTCCCTTGAACGCTCCCTCTTCTCACTTCACTGAGGACCAGTGGGATGAGCCTAAGGAGGACTAACAGTTCCTTATGCCTAACCCAGTGAGATCAGCCCACGTCACAGAGTCCTGAATTTGCAGGTGCCCGTGTGGATGTGGAGAGACGAGAACACTTTCACACTGCTGGGGGGACTGCAAACTAGTACAACCTCCAAGGAAAGAAGTATGGAGAATCCTCAAAGGACTAACAGTTGACCCTCCATTTGATCCCACAATCCCCTCACTAGGTATCTACCCAGAAGGAAAAAAAATCATTTCACCACAAGGACATTTGCATAAGAATGTTTATTACAGCTCAATTCACAATTGCCAAGATGTGGGAGCAACCCAAGTGTCCATCCACCCAGGAATGGATTAACAAACTATGGTATATCTATACCATGGAGTACTATTCAGCCATAAGAAAAGACAGACCCTTTACATCTTTTGTGTTTACCTGGAGAGAGTTGAAACACATTCTTCTTCTTAAATATCTCAAGAGCAGGAAAAAAATATCCGATGTGCTCAATACTAATATGAAACCAATATATAAACAACTACAGGGTCCACACAAAATAAAAACACAAGTAGTCCAGTGAGGGGGAGGAGAGACAGGGGAGTGGGGAAGAGGGAGGGTGATCGGGGGGATCTCATGTAATGAGTACAGTGTGAGGGTGTTCAGCACATCCCCTGGGTGAAGGGCTCAACTACAACTTGAACTTTACCTTAGAAATCAAAACATTGTAACCTAAACATTTGTACCCTCATATTAACTTGAAATTATAGCTAGATAGATAGATAGATAGATAACAACAGTTCCATATAAGCGGGGTGGCTTCGAAAAAGGCACATAACCTCTCCGATGCAGTGTTCTCATTTGGAAAATGGACATCTCTCTATGCCTTTCCTAAGGATGCTATAACAAATGGCCACATACTTCTTAAAATGGCAGAAATTTATTCACACAAGGCTTAAAACAGCAGAAATTTATTCTTACAGTTCAGGAAGCCCAAAGTCCTAAATCAAAGAAAGTGTCAGCAGGCCACCTTCCTTGCCTCTTCCGATTCTGGTGGCTCTGGGTCTTCCTTGGCTTGAGGTGCATAACTCCACTCTCTGCCTCCATCTTCACACGGCCACCTCCTCCCCCATGTGTCTCTTACAAGGACATTTGTCACTGGATTTGGAGCTACCACGATAAACTTATCTCAAGATTCTTAATTACATCTGCAAAGACCCTTTCCAAATAAGGTCATATTCCCAGGTTCCAGGAGTTAGGACATGGATATATCTTTTTGGTGGCCACCATTTAACACACTACAAATACCTCCCTCAAGGGGTTGTGGCCTGGTTGAAACGACAGCATGAATAGAAGGTGCCTGTGAGGGCATCAGGCACAGAGTGTGCCCCAAAAGTGTACAGATGTAGTTTCCTTCCTCTCTCCTCTGCCTCTCCCCCAACCCTGCCCCACCCCTGTCGGGAAAGCTGGCCTCCTGAACTGGCTGCTTATAGACGGCCCGTGGATACTAAGGGCATGCTAACAACTTGGATGTGAACCTGACTCTACAAAGCCCTCCTTACATATACAGACCCCTGTGACTCACATCGATAGATCTGTCAGGTAGGCATGGCAGTTACTTCATCTACCCCATTACACAGATGGGTCCATGGAGGCTTCATCACTTGGTAGGGCCACTTGGCTAGTAACCAGCTTATCAAGGAAAGCCATCAAATGTCCCCGAGTTCCAATGTGTGAGCAGAGGCAACCCTGAAAAAGGTGCCCCACAGTGGGTCATCTGGAGGTAAAGAGAATACAGGGAGATGACTGTCCAAGAACTATCACTCCTGCTGAGACCAAACCTGCCTCTGCCTTCGCAGTGAGCCAGATTGTAAGAGCAGACGACACAGCTTTCCCCCTCACCACAGCTCAGCGCCCATGCCCACCTCCCCCCTCCACTGAGGCCTGAGAGAGCCTCATAGTTGAAGTTCTTGTCTCAGATTCTTGTCATGGTCAAAGAGGTCAAATGAGAAATAATCTCAAAACTACACCTGGCGGTGCCTGTGGCTCAAGTGGCTAGGGCACCAGCCATATACACCTAAGGTGGCAGGTTCAAATCCAGCCCGGGCCCACCAGACAACAACGATGGCTGCAACCAAAAAAAAAAAAAAAAAAGTGCCAGGCGTTGTGGTGGGCACCTGTGGTCCCAGCTACTTGGGAGGCAGAGGCAGGAGACTCGCTTGAGCCCAGGAGTTGAGGTTGCTGTGAGCTGTGGTGCCACAGCACTCTACCAAGGGTGACAGCTTGAGGCTCTGTCTCAAAACAAACAAACAAACAAAAAAAACTACACCTGCCTGGCTTGGTGTAGGTGTCCCCAGAGAACAGAAGGGAGGGATAGCTGCTGGGGTTGTAGTCTGGATGCTCACTCGCAAGCTGTGTGACAAGACGCACCGACTTAGCCCTCTCTGAGCCTCAACCTGGCCATGAGGGGACCAAGCAGGTTGGATAAGGTGATGGCTCAGCCTCTGTACTCAGCCATTCTAAGAATCCTAGACTCCAGCCTCTTTGTACCATCATGTTTGCCTGAAATAATAAACGGAGAAGG
This sequence comes from Otolemur garnettii, assembly GCF_000181295.1. Classification (NCBI taxonomy): domain Eukaryota; kingdom Metazoa; phylum Chordata; class Mammalia; order Primates; family Galagidae; genus Otolemur; species Otolemur garnettii. Next base: position 11,465,466 of record NW_003852409.1, on the reverse strand, counting down.
AGTAAACATGAAACATCTGCCTCCAAATGCTTGGTCTAGTTGCTGGCTATGGCAATGGGAATGTATTTTTCCTGGTTAGCTGTGAGACAGTGAGCAAGCATCTAACCTCTCTGAGTCTCAGTTTTCTCACCTCTACAATGGGAATAATAATAGCACCTATATTGTTGAGTTACTGTAAGGATTAAATGGAGTGATACATATGCAATGCCCACAAACACAGTGTCAGATACTGCCATAGGGTACATTCTAGCCAAGCCCTTCTGGAACTGGTTGCTGACATTAACGTCCATAAAGATGTAAAGGCTGGACCTGTATGTGTCTGTGTAAATGTGTGTTCATGTGTTTGGTGGGGCAAGAATGGGAGAAGTGTATGTGTCCAAGTGGGCCTGAGCCTAGCTCTTCCACTTCAGGACTACAAAACCTCTTCCCCATTCCCAGTCACTCTCTTGTGGGTGGGGAGAATAGTGTCAGGTAGATTCAGTAATACCAAGGGATAAGAGCTTAAAGTTATACATATAACTGCATTCTCTCCTTAAATCAGGTCAGAGGTGGAACCCTGGAGGCTGGGGTTTGGGGGGCACAGATGAGGCCCCAGAGCACTACACAATCCTATCAAAGAAGCTGTGATTCTCCTAGAGCAGTGGTTCTCAACCTTCCTAATGCCACAAGCCTTTAATACAGTTCCTGTGAGTCTTTGAGAACTGCTGTCCTAGAGGATGGGCTGCTAGCTCATTCATTCTTCATTCTTTTATTCATTCAACAAACATTCACAGGGCCCCTCCACAAGTCAGAGCCTCAAGACAGAGTCTAACAAGACCCAGCCCCTTCACAGAGGAGCCTGCTGAGCAGTGAAGGAGACAGTCACCAAAAGATAGGCTGGGCGGGGTGGCTCATGCCTGTAATCCTAACACATTTATGTTGGGTTAAGACTAAAAAGTATACTTGGTTCAAATGACTGCAGTTTAGAAGTGTCAAGCGTTAAAAGGGACTAAAGCACCCTAAGATTTATGAGTGTGCAAGGAGGGTGATTCAGGCTGGAGGTCATTGTTCTCACCGTCAGCAGCAAGGAAGGGAACCAAAGTCTTTGGAACCAGTCCCACTGCTTCAAGGTTGTACAAACTCGGCCTTGATGTGACCTTTTTTTGGAGTCTCAGGAAGAAAGGGAAAAACACCTGCCCTCATAGTATAGAGACAACAGCTCAATTAATAAGGCACTTGTAAGGCTTCTGAAATGCCCCGGGAGCAGGCAGGGAGCGGGGTACTGAGTTCACCTGTTCAAAACACAAGAAAACACTCTTCCGGCTCCTATTCCTGCAAAGCTGGGCATCAATCTTTCTTTGAAAAGGTGTCGTGAGTGCCTTTCGTTGTGGGAGCTCAAGCCCTTTCCAAACATCACCTCATTAATCCTGGCAAACACCGGGAAAGAAAGCCTGGACAGACGTCACTTTTTGTGTCACTGAACATACGAGGCCTGGTGGACCTGGCACCAGCCCCGAGCCTCCCGTCCCTGCGGGCTGGGGCTCAGAGAGAGTGCATGTGCGTGTGAGGCTGCGTGTGTACACGTCCATGAGCACACTGAGTAGTCCTAATGACCTCATACCACAGGCAGAAAACCGGCAACAACGCTGAGGTTTTTAACTGCGTGGCTGAGATGAACGTTACTGGGAAATCTACACACGGTGTTCTGTTTTGAAACTGCTGGATTTTTGCAAGCATTTCCCCCATGTTCTTTGGTGGGCTCCTCCTTGGTAAAAGCTTCTTTCCAGCTCTTCCAACAGCTTGCAAATGATTGCAGCGTGCAGTTCTAACCCATAAAGGGGGATGGAGAGGGGACACCGAGAGGAGAAAGTTAGGACAAACTCACGTCGCAGACACCCAAGTTTCACTTGTCCCCTTTGGGAGTTGAGTCCCTTCAAAGTAAGGGAAAGATACAAAAGTACTGTGTGAGGTGCCTCAGAAACGGAAAGCTTCTCTGATGTGGCCTCCGTTTTTGTTTTAAAAACCAAGGAAAAGGAAACCAAAAAAAGGAGGAGGAGACAGAAAAGGGGGAAAGAGAGGGGAAAAAAAAACGAATGAAAGCGGGGAAAGAGCCAAAGAGAGAGAAAAAGAGAGAGGGAGAGAGAAAGGAGAAAAGAGGAAGAGAGGAGCGCACCAGCTGCCGAGAGAAATCCCGGCTTCCTACCCCGGAGAGCCCAGCAGTTTTCCGCAGCGGCCGCGGCTCTGAGCTTTTAAGGGTTTCTAATCCTGGAAGGCTGTCTGACATCACCCCGTTTCTTGTCGGCTGATGTTTCGTACAAGCCTCTCATTTCCTCAGTTTTTTCAGAGCCACCAATTACTGCAGCAATCTCGTGTTTATGTTTGCGCCCTCCCCTGCCTCGCTGGCCCTCCGCCTGGGAGAGCCCAAAGGGGGTGGGTGGGGGGAGCGGAGGGGGGACTGGATCAGGCATTCAAGAAAAAGGGAGGGGTCCCCCTTAATTTTTTTTCATTGACTTCAGTACCATGTGATCAGGAAGTCTGGCCTCCCTCCATTTCCCCTCCCGACTAAAGAGAAACATTGTGTAGCAGCCGCCACGGCCACCGGTGGGATGGCCTTAGCTGCCTGACGTAGGGAGATAAAAATAACCGGCATATTTAAGGCAGAAGCCGGAATCCCGGCGCTCACACGCGGCCTGGTCAGTCCCCGAGGCCGCCGGGTGGCGCAGCCTGCAGGGAGACCCTGCGCTGCTCCGCTGCGCGCACTGGGGCCGTGGCTGGTGCCAGCGCTGGGATCCTGACCTCGACCTTGACCAGGCTGACCTAGGCCTGCAGGCCTAGCTGAGCAGCCGGGCAAGCCTGGCCCGCGGCAGTCTGGCTAGGGAGGGGGCCGGTTCTGTGTCCTGCTTCCCTGAAGATGAGAAAGAAAGATGCCTAAAGATGCCGTGGCACAGGGAGGGTGATGCCCAGGGGCTGTAAGAGAGCCTTCCAGTCTCCAGGGAAGGCGTGCAAGGGTAAACAAAGCCAAGCCACCTGCTTCTGGCCAGGTCCCCCACTCAGGCACACCACTGTGCTCACAGACACTCAAATCATATCCCCCTTTGCAAAATTTGCAAACAGGTGGCAGGGCTGGAAATAAGCAAGAAACGTTTAGCAAGCAAGAAGCACGGGTATGCTTCTGTGTTCATGTTTTCATTTAAACCTCAGCCCACCCTCTGCAGGAGGTTCCGTTATCCTTATTTTATACAGAGGGAAACTGAGGCTCAGGGAGATGAAGCCACGCCTGGGCCATACTTTCCCCACCTCAGGGGCCTTCCCCAACCGCACTTACGTTGTCACATTGATTTATTATTCTGGAAACCACCTTCCTTCTGTGCCTCCTACTCCCTAAATAAAATTAATACCAAGCAAAAACAGCAATGATGAGCTTTCCACTGACCTGTGAAATCTCAGCTTTGCACTTGCTCTGGGCCACAAAGAAGTTTTTACTTCCCATTAATAACGGGAAGTCTCCCTGCCTTCTGATGTCTACAGTAACAAGATGTTTCAAAATTCCTGGCAGTTTTTCACCTAAAAGCCAGATGTGCTGATGAAAAATTAATGGACCCTCACCTCTAATTTTTTTTTTTTTTTTGGTATTACTGAGACAACAAACACCTATTTTTCTGGGTAGAAGAGGCAAAGAACACTAGTCCAGGGAAACTGGGAATTTAACCAAGAGGGATGGAGACCCCAGAGTCTGGCAGGGTTTTGAAGAATCCGCTGTACCCAGAAATGAATGTGAGACTTGAAGTACTTAACCAACCCATGATTGTTGGACTGAACGACGGGCGGGTTGTGGAAAGTGTGAGGCAGCCCTTAAAGACACGTGATGATGATGTATGCTGGTCGTATCTTTAGTGATCGTAGAAGCATGATCTCATCTAGTCCTTATAGCAAGCCTAGACCATCTGTGTCATTATTATCCCTGCCTTGTGTGTAGGGAAGCTGTAGTGTAGAGAGTGACTTGCCCAAAGTTAACACAGCTGGGGGGTACTAGGGCTAGAGTTTGAACACAGGCAATCTAAGTCCAGAACCCTCATTTTTAACCACGAGGCTAAATCTAAAGTGGACACTCTCTGTGATGTCAGAGAGAGAGATCCAGAATTTACTGAGCACCTCTTTTGACTCAAAGTCCTTGCTTGCTACTGGAGAGCTAGATCAGACAGCACGGGCATCAGCCCCCCTAAGAGGTGAGTCAGGAAGCAACTAAGAGGTGACTTCAGGCCCCCGAAAAGCAGCCCTGCTTCTCAGTCACCTCTACATTCACAGCATCTGCACTCGCAAATGTCCCATTGTCTCCCCCAAGAAAAGTCTTCTTTAAGCCGGCGCGGTAGCTCATGCCTATAATCCCAACACACTGAGAGGCCAAGGCAAGTGGATCCCATGAGCTCAGGAGTTCAAGACCAGCCTGAGCGAGAGCGAGACCCCATCTCTAAAAATAGGTGGACAATGTGGCAGGTGCCTATAGTCCCAGCTCCTGGGGAGGCTGAGGCAAGAGGATCGCTTAAGCCCAAGAGTATGAAGTTGCTGTAAGCTATGACACCATAGCACTCTACTGAGGGTAACAAAGTGAAATTCTGTCTCCAAAAGAAAGAAAAGTCTTCTTTGACCCCCGTCAACCTCAGCAAGGATAGATCCCCTTATATCCCTGCATGAGACATGGCAGATAGGTGTATTAAAGCACCTGTCATTCAGTATTTGTCTCAGGAAGAAAGGGAAAAAACTCCATGTGAGCTCCTTGCTTACCTGCTCCTCCTTTGTTCCAGGAGCCCCTTAAAGTCAGAAATGGTATGTAGGTCAGTCAGTATAGACTCCAGGCAAGGCAGCCACTCACTCGAGGTTTGCTGAATAATGAACTGATGAATGTACATGGACCTCCCCTAGCCCCTAACAATGTAAGTGATCCCGTATCACCACCGCCCGGATTTTCTCTATCTCAGCATAGAACTTGTCACAGTTTGTTATTCAGTATGTTTCCTCTCTACCTCCCATAAAGCCACAAATGCAGAAATCACTGTAGTATTCCCAGCATCTATTAAAGGGCTGCACACATTACAGGCGCTCAATCAATCCTTGAAAAAGAAATGAGTAAATGAATGAATGAACGAATGAATGAATCAGCACTTTTTGGAGCAAGTCCCACCTTCTATTTACGATAAGTTTATTCCAAAGTCAGTCATTACTGAGCAAAGGCACTTGAAATAATGTCGTTACCCAGATCGTATTCACAAAGTAAGTGCCTTTTGCTTGGTACCCACGTCAAATCCAAGTCTCATCCATATTGATGATAAAAAAGACTTAAAAGGGGGGTTATTGAATGAGGCCCTTCTTCTCATACAATGTGGGCTCCAGTGACCACTATAGTTAGCACTGCACACAGACTCTCTTTATGCCCCTCTGTTTTCATTAGCTCGGGTAACTTGCCAAAGAGTGATCCTTTCGGGCTGAAATTTTCCATGCTGGGTCTTGGCAAAAGGTGAATTTTGGGGGAAAAGTTTGAATAAAATCCCTTCAGCCATTTTTTAGTTTGATGAGGATGAAAAAAATACATTTTTTTCTTGCGTTTAATTGAAGACATTTTTAGGATACAGGAAACTCCAATTGAGATGAACTTTGAAAATTTGAAACTCATATCTAATCCCATCTGAGCTAACTGCGAGACCATCTTGGGCTCAAATTCTTTCTTTTTTTCTTTTTCTTTTTTTTTTTTTTGGTTTAATAAAAATAAAAGAAAACTTAAGAAGTAATTGAAAAATCTCTCTGCAGCCTTAGCAATCATGACGTTTTTTTTTCCCCCACTTGGACCACGTAAGTCTTCCTGTGATTCTAGCAAATCACAAAACCCCAGAGATGTTTAGAAGGGATTATAAAACTTGGATTTTAGCTCCTATGCCATAATGGATAATATTTTTTCTCTCAAGAATCTTCCTTCACATTGTACCAGGAATATGTGATTTAAACCATGGCCTCAAAAAATAACAATACTGAGGTTTCTGGAATGAAAGGACCACTCCTTCCAAGCCCAGATATACAACTTGCTTTCCAAAGATTTCTTAGACAAATGCTAACCAAAATATTATACATCTTACATTGGATTTCTCAATACTCACATCAGTATGAGATTCTTGGTTTCTTATTCACTGGAAACTACCCTAGACTTGTCATATTATAGTTTCTTGTCATGGAATTATTTTTAAAAACCAATGTTAGTCTTGAAAGTCAGAAAGACCTGGGTTTGACTCTCTGTTCTGATGTTTACCAGGAAAATGCCTTCACATCTCTTAAGACTCAGTTTGTTTGCCTATAAAATGCTGATAATGATATTGACTCAATGTTGTCATGAGGATTATTTTGGGCCAAATCCCCCCCATCCCCAGGTCCTGGTACAAAATAAGTGCTCAATAGATGGCAATGACCTTCTTCCACTATCCACATTCATCCTGTCGTTGCACTACCTAGTTGGCACCTTGTATCTCTGACTTCTTAGTTCCTCGTGGTGTCTAGAACAATCTGAGGCACATGGTGGAGGCACACAGAACAGAATAAAGAGAGTGCTGACTGAGCATTTCCATTGCTGCTGGGTGTTTTCAGATATACCAGCAAAGGTCTTGTCTTTAAATGCTTATTTGCCTTTTTCTCCTACTAGAATGACCTTGTCCACCTTTGTAAATCTAGGCAGCATCTAAGTAAGTGAAGGAATGAATGAATGAACCCATCAAGGCCTCCTTATAGGATGTGAAGCTGAATCTTCTCCTTAATTTCCAAATAATTATCATTTTAACTCAGTCATTGTCTTTATTTGGAATGCACATTTACCTTGATGACTGTGTATTCAAAATCCATCACAGGGGCAGCGCTAAACTCAGTAGGTAGGGCGCTGGCCTCTGGCCACATGCACCAAGACGGATTGGTTCAAACCCAGCAGCCCCCACCTGCTTAACAACAACACAAAAAAATCCATCACAGGTCAAATGATCTTATTTACACGCAGTCATATTTAGCACTAAGAAAACAGGGGGCCTTGAACCTAGTCCATTGTTGGGACAAAAACTTCCCCTCTTCAAATTTCTACTCTGCAGATATACCATGGCTCCAAAAGGGAAAAAATACTACAGGAATCACAAAGAAAAAGAAGGGTGGGAAGGAAAAAAAGGTAGGAGGCAGGAAGGCTCCTGCTGAAGCCAGCACACCTCCGCCTTCCCTGGAGTATCGGATTTGTTTGTTTTCTTCCTGAACATTCAGCTAGTGTTCTTGCCTCATCTATAATAGTTAAATTTAAAAAAAAAAATTAAACATGGTTCAATTCCAACTATGTGCCATGGCTTTTGGCACACATCTTGTGTCATTTCATTCTCATCTCATTCATTCTGTAGATGAGAAATAGGCTCGGAGATGTTAGGGAGTTTGGCTTTAGTGACACATCTAGAAGGTGCCATTGCCTGTTTAAGGGAACTTGCAAATTCCGCATTTTCCCTGATCTTCCCCACCCACCTCACGGCCACCCAACCAAGTGCTGATGCACACACGCCTTAATTATGTCTTACAGAAAGATTCATGATAGGGAAAAGCCTATCCACTGAAACAGATACATTCACAGCAGGGTTAACTCTGGGGGAAAGAAGGGCATATGCAGTCGGGAAAGAGTACACAGAAAGTTTCAGCTGTATTTGGTAAAGCTTTATCTCTTAAGCTGGATGGTATTTATAAGGGTGTTTTCATCTTGGATTTTATAAGTGTTCATTTGTCATAAATCTGTCATAATAGATTTTAAGATTTAGCAGCATTGCCTGGTGCTTACTCCTAGTCCTTGCCACGCACACACATCCTTAAACATACACACAGACACACACAGAGTCGTACTCCAATACACACCCGTAAACATTCACACATCAGCTTACACGCACTGAGTCACTGGAAGCTACATACTTGCTTATATTGGCAAGTACACACTTACACGCACGCACAAACACGCTGCCTGCCAGCCCCGAGCTCTGGCCACCACTCTTCTCCTTCCATCAAGGGCAGCAGGGTCAGACACAGGGACCCTGAAGCCTGGGAAGTTCAGATGACACCAGCTGAGCCATGGGAACACCTGGAAGTGGGCAGGTTAAGGATACACAGAGCCTGCTTTCAGAAGCTGGCACAGACACAGATGTCACCAATGGTCCATGGGGGCCAGCATGTGGGCCCCCCCTGTCCCAGACAGATGTTCTCTAGACTCATCAGGGAAGGCACAGAGTTAAGGAGCAGAGGGAAGACTGGTCTTTCACAGTTCAGGGTGGGAAGCAGTAACTTGTGTGGGAAACAACCGCCTCAGAAACCATAGCAACGCCCATTTGGCGGCTCAGGATTGGACCCCGACCAGACATTTATTAAGCAGCCTCATAAGCTGTGGTCTCCAGAAGAACAATACCAAACTGATCAAATGTTAATAGCTTCAATCTGTTCCTCCTCACAGAACTCCCACCCATCCCCCCTCTCAACAGACTGTTCATTTCTGCTTCCCAGACTCAGCTGAAAACTGCCTTTGCTGCTACCAAACAGCCCAAGTTCAAGGAGGCCAAGGCCATAAAGCATGAGCAGGTGACTTAGGGCACAGAGACGGAAGGCAAATCAAACCAGGGGACCCTCAGGGCCCAAATGGGACCACTCTCAAGTTACTGAGTTGATACATACCCAAGATCATCTAATCAAAATTTCTCTATCTGGCTGCCTTTAAGAATTACCTGGTGAGCTTTTTTTGGAAAGAAAGAAAGCAATCCCATGCTTGGGTTCCACCCTAGTCCAATATCACCTCTATGGGGAAAGGCCTGAGCATCTGTATTTTTTAAAGCTCCCCAGACAATTCTGATATGCAGCCAGGGTTGAGAACAATTGAATGATTTCAATCCCCTATAGAGGAGAGAGTTGGGGGACCCCAGAGAGGAACAGGGACTTGCCCAAGGTCACAGAGTTGGTAAGACACCATGCTGAGAATGGAATGAAGACATCCAACCTCAGCCGAAGTCCTTTCTGTTTTTTTCTGGTCTGTAGCCCTCCGTGTGAACCTAAAAAATGCACCCTTCTCCTTACTCACTGTAAGTCCTGCTCTTTTCTACCAGGAGTTTGGCAGTGGGGAGGGTAGATAAAATGGATCCAAAAGGATACAAGAAAATGTGCTTTTAACAAAAATGTGGGGTCCAGACATTCAAGACATCACAACAGTTGCACTAACTGGCTCCAGTATTTAGCCTGGTTAAGACAAAATACATCCCGGCTCTCCAGGCCCAAACCCCCAAGCCCCAAACCTGGGGGACATCTTCAGCCCTTCTAGCATCATCATCGCCCCTATGCCGTGGGACTCCAAGGTGCAAAGAGTCGGCCTCTTAAGGACACAGCTGCATCCCAGGAAGCACTGATCCCCCAGCCATACTGAGAGAAGATACCCGAGAAGGGTGAGGTCTAGGAAAACAAGTCTTCTCAAGAAGACCACAGGCATACACCTGCAGGGTCCTCTCCATGATGACTCAGCTCTTGGGAATTTGTAAACTTAACTTCCTGGAACTTGGAAATTTCCACTTCTCTGAAATCCTGTAGTTCTATGGGGGCTGGAATAGCATCTCCCACTTGATTCAAACTGGCCAATGAGAAAGGCACCCATGAGTTGGAATTTTTTTGACTGTGGATAAAAAGGGAAAGACCAAGCCAGTCAGGGAGCGTGGCCCTTTGGAATTCTTCTGTGCCATAAGCTCCCAACTGGTGAATAAAGCCCTTCCTCTTATAAACATGGGTTTGGGTGCTCTTTCTCTCCGTTGGGCCTCATCTTCCTGCAACAATACCACCAGCCATTTATAATGCCTCCAGAATCTCCCAACCAGTCTCCCTGTGTGGACAGGCATTCTCCAATCCATCCTCCACAGAATCACCAAAATATTCCTTCTAGAGCACATGTCTGCTTCTGTTGCCCCTCAGCCAGAACCTCAACAACAGGCCCTACCTCTGGGTTCCTGTGCACTCAGGCAACCAAGAGAGGCAGAGCTGAGAGACGCCTGTGAGGGGCAGTGTCACTGATCCTGGCAGATGTCAGGAATGACTTCTCCTGAGCCAAGGATGGGGTGCTTAATCTGATGGTTGTCAGAGGGAAGGGAGTCCAAAAAGGGAGGAGGAAGAATGTTCTACACAGAGGGAACCATGGTGTGCACAAATGCTCTGGGTGGTGCGGATGCACAGCCAGGGACCCAGGGAGCAAGAAAAGACAGTCACACAATGTGACAGTTTAAGGGTCAGATCATGCCTGATAAGTCATGGATTTGGGGTAAGCCTTCGGATTTTAGAAAACTGTCCCAGTGTTTGCAGACTCAGGGATTTCCGGGGATGCCAAGATGTGGAGGGGCATGGTGAGGGTGACCAAGGCTGGCATCCAGGTCTAAGTCCTCCACGCTGGACAGTACCAGGATTGGAGGGAAGATGACAGTCAGTGGCTGAGTTGGGAAAGTCAGGCCGACATCCAGGCAGAGATGTCAGATAGGCTCCTGAGTCTGGAGGTCTTTGAAGAAAGCTTTGGGAGCTGTCAGCACAGAGACATGCATTGACATGTGGTCACAGGTTAGGCCACCTCAAGCTGACAGATAAAGTAAATCCTGGCCCTGAGGGGTCCCAGTGCATAAAGAGCTGCTGGTGATTGGTGACAGCAGGTGAAGGAGGCTGAGAAAGGGCAGCCAAGGCTCTCATGAGCCCGTGTGGTCTCTAAGGAGGAGAAGCCAGAGTGTCAGCAGGATAGAACGTTCCACCACGCCCAGTGATGCTGGGAAACAGAGTCCCACCACTGGGAAATGCGGAGATCATGACAACCATAAAGCCGCGAGGATAGAAGGGGCCTGCGTGAGTGGGAAGGAAGGAGACACAGACTGTGCACACAGCACAGAACATTTATTTGGGAGATTTGGATAGAAGGGAAATAACAGGGCAGGACCTGGAGAGATACCTAGGGAGAGCTTACTCTGAGGTGAGAGGCCTACGTGTGGTTACACACTGATGGGGAGGATCCAGCGGGGAGGAAGAATCAGAAGACACTGGAAAAAGAAGGGCTAATTTCCCTCCCCATGACACACTGCCTCCTGCAGGCTCTGCACCCCCACTGTGCCAACCCCCCCATGCACCCTGCCCTGCTAGGAGATAGTGCTTGCTGGGATCAAAGGGCCACCCTGGGAAGCCTTCCACCCTCACACACCTCTACCAGGGCCCCCAAATCTGGCTGGTTCCCATGGTACCTATTCGCCTGAATGGGGACTTCATCAAAGGCAAGAAGCTCACTTGGAACCTTACTTAGCCTGGGGCATTGGCTGGCCCAGGGCACCTGCTCAGGAAACACCCGTAGCAGGAATAAATGAATGAGTGAATGAATGATGTTCCTAATGAATAATGATGAACTCTAAGATGCACATGGGCACCCATGAGGATAGTCTGGGTTGACACAAGGTGTTCCCCAGAAGCAGAGCCCTCAAGGAACCTGGTCCTGCATTCCCAGAAGGGAGGAGAGGGAGGGCAGGAGGAGCCTGCGGTGCGGACTGCTCAGGAGCCACATCTGCCTTCCATTGTTCCTGAACAGTGGAAAGTACAACATCCACCAGACCCATGTGTTCTTCCCTCCTCCCCACGCTCAGCAGGGAGGGAACAGATGGGTGTAATTTATGCCCACACCCTTCCCTCACAGCCCTGGCACTAGGGACAAGGGGGTGCAGGGGCAGAGACCCACCCAGGTTCCACACACTTCTCATAGCATCTCTGCAAGAGAGACCAGCGGGGAGCAGCGGAGAGAGCAGGAAAGGACAGGCAGAAGGGGAGGAGGGAGAGAGAAAGGAAGGGAGGGGACTGCCACTTGGGAGTGACCATGGAATTCCAGCCCATGTCCCAGCTGGGCGCACACATTAGCTCAGCACATTCTGCAAGGAGCAGGCTCTTGCACCTGCTTCAAAGACTAAGACACTGAGGCTCAGAGAGGTGAAGGAACTGCTCCAAGGTCACCCAGCTATGGAGTGGCTCACAGCTAGGATCCTAGCCCAGGTCCATTGGGGTCCCAAAACAGTGCCCTCCCCTACAGATCCCCTGTAGATGAAGTCACATCTTCAGGCCTGTCTCCACCCTCCTCATGGATCACCTAGGGTGATGGATGAAAGGATCCTTGAGGCCCAGGGTCCTGCTGAAGAAGGACCTGGACGCCAAGGTTGTAGAAAGCTCACCTAAACGAGCTGGAGAAGACAAAGCCGGAGGAGAATAGGAAGAGTCCTGGCCGCATGGGCTCCGGCTTGGAGGCGAACACTCTGAAGGTGGCTGTCCTCCAGCTCACCCTCAAGGCTGGGATATTCTGAGGAATGTTGAGCTCCAAGTCACCCAAACTTGTCTTCCCAAACCCTTCTTTCCTTCCTTTTTTTTTTTTTTTTTGAAACAGAATGTCACATTGTCACCCTTTGTAGAGGACACTGTGGCATCATAGCTCACAGCTATGGGCCTCAAACTCTTGGGCTCATGAGATCCTCTTGCCTTAGCCTCCCAAGTAGCTGGGACTACAGGCACCATCACAATATCTGGCTATTTTTTTGAGACAGGGTCTCGCTCTTGCTCAGGTTGGTCTTGAACTCCTGAGCTCAGGTGATCCACTGCCTCAGCCTCCCAAAGTGCTGGAATTACAGGCATGAGCCACTGCTCCTGGCTCCCTCTTTCCTGTTCATTCAATGGCAGTTGAGGCGGCTGGCACAAACCACTTAGGTGGCAGTCCCCCGATCCTCAACATGCTAGCTGTGTGTCTGTGGGCAAGTCATGTGACCCCCCAGCCCCAGTTTCTTTATCCATAAGTGGGGTTGTGAGAAGGAGGTGACTGAATCCGACTGCAGTTATGTCCATTGAGCCCATTCAGTGTTGTTTCGGTTTGGTTTCCTTTTGCTCTATCCGATCTGTTGTCACTTGGAAACGTCAAGACCCTGCACCAAGAAGTCCAGATTCTCAGCTCCTTTGAATAATCAGAGTAGGTGCGACTTAGGTGACCCTTGGCCCATGGATACAATTTAGGGAGGAGGTACACACCTCAGTTTTCCACTGTCCCACCTCTCCTTCCCTGGCTCATCAATGTCATCTTCCCCTGGGTTTATAGCATTTGCTGCCCTGCTTTGAAAACAATTTTGACCATAGCCCTGAAGCTCTGAGAGCAGTGGCCTCAACTGGTTCTGGTTCATCGACATCTCCCCAGATCCCAGCACAAGGCCTGGTACCCAGCAGGTGCTCAGCTACTCATTTATATGAGCTCCTGCTCCTTGTAGGAACTGCCTGAGATGCTGGAGACTTGAGCAATGAACAGGCCAGATATGTTTATATTATGCTCACAACAATACATTCCATGAGACCAGCTCTATTATTACATCTAGAGAACAGGTGATAGGGAAACAGATACAGAGAAGGGAAACTGAGGCTCAGAGAAGGTGAGGAATTTGCATAAGATTCCAAGATAAAGAGAAGGACTCAAACATACTGATTTAGCTCAACAACCAACCAATACTCTGAACCAGGAGTCTGCAAACTACAGCTTATAGGTCAAATCTTGCCTCCCACCTGTTTTTATAAATAAAGTTTTATTGTAGCACAGCCACAGCCACTTGTTTACATTATGACTGCTTTCACACAATAATGGCAGAGTTAAGTGGTTGCAACAGAGATTCCATGGCCCCTTGAAGTGTCAAATATGAACCATCTAACTTATAGAAAAGCTCACTGGCCAGTACTCTAAACCACTATTTCAGCATCCAATCTTCATGAGAGGTCATTGTTGTCATAAAATTTACATGGAAGAGGAGGAGGTGGACAATTTTAAAAATACATAAAAGAGACACATACAGTAGAGAGGACCTTGGTAGCTCCTATATTGAATGCCCAGAGAAGAATTTTGTTAAAAAGATCCTTAAGCTGAGGTCTGAATGATAAGGACCCAGTCACTGAGACAGAGAGAAGAGATTTCCAGGTTGGGGGGGCCTGCTAGGACAAAGGCTGGCATCAGGGACAAAGGGAAAGCCAGCAGGCTCAAAACCTGGCAGGTGAGAAGGAGGACACAGGAGTAGAAAAGTGGCCGACAGAGAAGGACTTCCTGAAAACACGTGACTGGATGGATGAGTTGAGCGGGCCTGGAGGAGACTCAATACCCACTCTGACATTTACTGGTTTTCCAGGTCCAGACCCTTCCTTTAAACTGGCAGGGACTAGGAGGTCCCTGGGCTCTGAAATATATTCTCACTGTGAGTCGCCCTTCTGGGACAGGCATGGGCCAGAGGCAATAAAAGATGTGACAGAAAAGTTCTTTGCAACGACAACACAAGGCAGCCCTGACACTTGACGGCAGCCCCCGACGTGTGTGCTGGAGTGAGCTGGGAGCTTCGTCACCCTGGAGTCCTGGCTGGACCAGAGAAGCCCAGGCCCCAGGCTCCTTTCCCAGCCAGGCTGACTCACAGGAGGACGCCTCCCTGTCACACAGCCCTTGGCAGGTGGACAAGGATTGCCAGAAGGAAAGGTGGCTGGGGAGGGAGGGAAGTACTGGGAGAAAGGTCCCAGGTACTTCACCCCAAAGGGTCATCGAGCCTGTTGGGAAACTATAAGCAGAAGGCCAGGATGCCGAACCCTGTATGGGTGTGTGTCTGTCTGCCTGTCTGTCTTTCTGTCTCTCTCTCTCTCTGATGCCACTGGGAAGCTGGGGCCAAAGGGGGTGTCTGGGTCATAATGTGACCAAAACAAACCAGGTTTTCTCCCCATTGTGTGTTCAGCCCCTTGGGCTGTGCCACTGTGGGAATCTAAGCACCGCTTGCCATGACTGGCATGTCAATCTGTCAGGATTTGAAAAGGAAATAAGGGAATGATGCACTAATGGAAGATTTGGAGTCGGCCAGCTCCCGCAATACCCACGTCTGTGAGCTGGGGACAGAGGTCAGATCTCAGGGTCCTTAAAACCAAATAGGGGGGCTCGGCGCCTATAGCTCAACCGGCTAAGGCGCCAGCCACGTACACCTAAGGTGGCGGGTTCGAATCCCCAGCCCGGACCCGCCAAACAACAATGACGGCTGCAACCAAAAAATAGCCGGGCGTTGTGGCGGGCGCCTGTGGTCCCAGCTACTTGGAAGGCGGAGGCAGGAGACTCGCTTGAGCCCAGGAGTTGGAGGTTGCTGTGAGCTGTAATGCCATGGCACTCTACCCAGGGGGACAGCTTGAGGCTCTGTCCCAAAAAAAAAAAAAAACCAAATAGGGGATAGTACCCTGGCCCAGAGGTTTGGAAGGGTGGAAGAGAGGAAGGACAAGCTGATATTCGTGGTACTGACTCTAACTGCCCTCTGACATTGGTTCCCCTCTTCTCGCTCGGTTTTAGAACCCCATGATATTAGCTGGGTACACGGCCACCCCAAATAAATTACAGCCTGCCGAGCTGCCTCCAGGAAGTGTGTGTAAGGTGAGCTCTCCTCCCCCTGCTTTCTGAAATGCCGATTTAGAGGCTGGACTTTCAATAGTATCCTGAACCACGAGGTGACCTTGAGAATAGCAGCCAGACAGAAGGAGCCTTGGCCAGTGACATGTCACATGCCAACCCTGCACTGGACTATTTCTGGACTTTTACATGAAAAAGAAAAAAACTCAGGCGATGTCTATGGCTCAAGGAGTAAGGCACCAGCTCCATATACTGGAGGGGGTGGGTTCAAACCCGGCCTGGCCAAAAACTACAAAAGAAAAAAAAAAAAAGAAAGAAAAAAAAAACCTCTCTCACTTGCTAATGTTAACTTGCTAAGGGTTTGGAGGAGGGGCAATGTGTCAGATGCTTGCATCTGAATCCAGTCCTTCCTAACCAGTTCTCATCCCCAGCAGCACACACATTCTAGGGTCCAGCACTGTGTTCTCAAGTTGCTCCCCAAGTTACTGTTTCTCTTTCCCGCTGAGGACCCCTCTGCCCTGGCACTGAACTGCCTCCCATGCCCCCAAGCCTGGTTCCCAGTTTTCCATCAGTGAGATCCTAAACCCTGTGGGATGCTCTCAGGGGGCTCTGTTCATGCACATACAACGGGGACTCTCCCACAGAGTCAGGAACACGGAAACACCCCCATAAATGCACAAAGATGAGAATGTTTCCAAAAGCAGAGCCTAAATTTACATACAGACCAAGTCCAGCTGGGTGATTCAGCACCAGCAGCCTGAAAAGAAATCCATGTATGCACTTGTCCAGTGTGTACCCACGGGATGCCTTCTCCAGCCAGGGCCCTGTGCCAGCCCCTGCAGGCCGGAGGGCAGGAGAAGGCTCCATCCCTGGGAACCAGGAGCCAACATCCAAATGAGAAACTAACGTGTTCACATGAAGCAAGACACAGTGCTATTCATTCATGCATTTAGCAAATACAGCAGAAATTCCATAGTTCACCAGCTCCCTGCACTAACCACCTCCTCAGGTTGACCTAATTTCATGCACCACATCTAATGTCAGTACAGTAGGCCTTGTTCCATATGTTGACCATGTCCATGTGTTAACCAGTTTGTTACGGTCCCCTGGGTGGTCATCTTACAGAGCACCTACTTGTTGAGCACCTACTATGCTTCAGGAAAAGGGCTAAGCTTATAGGGAACAGGCAGCAGACAGAAAAGGAAGGAACTTAGGAATTCAGCCTGGCGCTGCCAATTGAACATGAAAACACCCATCCTCACCCCTTCAGTCTCCCAAAGGCCAAGCATCCCCCAAACTCCCTCACTTTGAAACCCACACTTTCCTAACAATGAAAGGGATAACAGGGCTTAATGAATGGACTTGAATTTCTAGGAACTGACCATAGAGAGGGAAGCAGGAGTCCGTGGTAGTGTGAAAACACCAGAGGTCTCCGGTGTGGTGGAAGGTTTGGGTCCGGGATATAAGGTGGGCCCTGCAGCCCTAAGCCTCGGTGTGCTCACCTTTAAAATGGTCTGCTGGATGCCACCAGGCACACCTGAGCTGGAGACCTGGCTCAGCACCACCCAGGCAGCTCAACTGTGTGAGCCTGGGGACTTCATCTAACATTTTTGTACAACAGAAAAGACGCCTTACCATCCACATCTCTACTAGGAGGATAAACTTCTCTCTATGGGAAACGAGAAGAGCGAGCTGGGGGTGGGGTGGGGGCGGGGCAGCCTGCCATCCTCCCGCTCTGTAGCCACCTGTCCATTTGTGCTTCCCTTTCCTTTCCTTTCTCTTCCTGCCCTTTCCCTCCTCTTCTCTCCCTTCCCTCTCCCGGACCCCTCCCCACCCCTCCCTTGCCCCTCCCCCCCAGGTTTCTTCCCCTTCCCCTTTTTCTTTCATTCTTTCTTTTAGTTGCGGTACAATATACGTAATACCCAAGTGCCTTCCCCTCTCTGGGCCTCAGTTGGCTAGAAAGATTCTGCTGTTCTGTCTCTATTCAGAAGAAGCCAACTGTGACATTAAACTAGAGGATTTCCTGGACTCCTCTCAATGAGACTTAGCAGCCTAGTTTTCTATTTGCAGGGCATTTAACAATCAATCATCTCAGAACAATATCCAAGTGAGCATTTTATCAGGGAGGTTACAAGAGGAGTGGCCATCGCCAGAATGGGACAGACCAGGCATGGAGCACGGCCCAGTCAGCGCGTTTAAAGGCCTGAATTCCTGTCGCACTTGCCCCACAGCAGCCAATCATGTGGCTCCTACTGTATCCAGAAGCCTCATTAAGTCCGTTTTATAACTCTTTTTTGACAAGTGAGTCCTTTAAAACAGGTTTCCTCATTGTGCAAAGGGTGAAGTTCAATCCAAACATTTGTCTGCAGAAGAAACTGGGTGGACCCAACTGCCAGGGGATTGTCATAAACTCTGCTCACACTCTGGGGCCCTAGGAAGGAGAGGCTTCTTCAAGACACCCTGTTAATGGCTCCAATTAGAATAATAACGCAATCCAAAGAGCAAAAACCCCAGTGTCCCAATACCTCCTAGCTGCCTGCACTTGCTATATTTTTAACCTTGCAAACTCAGTATTATTATGTTGGTTCTCTGAAAGAAAAACTATATTTTCATCCAAAGCCACATAGCTAGACAGGGCTAACCCACTATTCAAATTCTTGACCATCTGGTACCAAAGCCTTAACTCTTTCCATTCCAGCTGCCAACGAGGGTGATCACTGAGACTGGCTTCCCCAACACCCCAGCTATTTAGGAGGAGTCTTTGAGAGCCTAAGTGACCATATTCTTTCTTGGGCCCCCAAAGAAGACCAGCCACCTCCATAGCCTGGTCTTGGGATTGTGTGTGGTCTGGGAAGCTGACTTGGAGTGGAATCCTCCATCCATGAGGCCAGGACAGCCACAGGCCCTGCGGCAAAGGGACTGACTTCCCCTGTGGCAGTCAGGCTGCACATTTCAAAGTCTTGCCTATAAAGTTTCTTACACCGGATCAAATGATGGGCCTCCCTGGTGACTCCTGAGCCCTGCCAGAGTCACAACCAACCACTTCTTAAGGGAAGGTTAAGGGGAGGCCCCAGACCTGAAGGGCAGAGGGGGACCCACAAGTTAAGGAAAACCCACTTCCCACAGGCTCCTAGAGAGAGATTTCTTGAGCTTCCCCGATAGCATGCATCAATGCTAGTCTTAGAGGGCAGAAGTCAGGCTGTTTATCAAGGTCATACCAGGTCCCACACTTGCTCGTCCTCTCAGGGCAGACACCTCCCACCCATCCCTCACCACCGGCCCACAGCCAGTGTCTGGCCTTACAGAAAAGTGAGCATTGCTCACCGCTCTGACTCTCCTGGGACCGTGCTGTGTGTGTTCTTCCCTCTGCTTGCAACGTCTTTTCCACCCCAACCTGTATATCCCTCAAGGCTAGTCCAATTGCCACCTCATCAGTGAGGCCTTTCTACAGTCCCCTGGTCCCTCTATCTGCCCAGTACAGTACTCTGCGTCCCTAAGCAAACTACTTAGCCAGTTGATGGCTCAGTTCGCACCTTTGTAAGTTAAGATAATGATAGTACCTGTCCCACGGAGTGGACAGTGGACGTGAATAGTCTAGGAGATGAAACAAGTTAGTGTTTAAACGAGGCCTAGCCAGACTATGTTTGGTATCTTCAACCACTGTCACCATTTTTACCCAGCCTGGATTGCAGGGACCCAGGAGGGAATTTGCCAGAAGGAGCTGTAACCCCATGCCCTCACGCTTCTGTGCAGCAAAGGCTTCCTTAGCTATCCCAGCAGAGGGGCTATGCACACGGCCCCCTGTCTAGCAATGGTCTGTCTACAACGGTGTTTTTCAACCTTTATCTCCTGGCACACTTGAACCTATAGTTAAACCTGTTTTATCTCACTTCACATTTGAATTATGTGGATTAAAAAAAAAAAAAAAGAATATACTTATATTGAACTTCTTTTTAAAATAATTTAATTAATGACCTTTGAAAATGTTAATGGCACACCTAAGATCCTCTCATGGCACACGGGCTGAAAATGACTGGTCTGCACACTGTTCTCCCACCACCGTCTCTGAATCTGATGCTGGCTGCAGCAGTAACTAAAGAATGCCAACAGAAAAATTGTTCTCGTCAGTCATTCCTGGAGAAGTGCCCTGATTATGAGGCGCAACTCCAGTAAGAAAGGGCACAGTGATAGTCTCAAGTAGAAGCTTCATGATTTGCCATCGGCTGCTGTCCATGGAAGTTGGAAAGAGATAAGAATTCTCTATCTGAGCTTTCACAGATCTGCTATATCACATTTTTGGCCAAAACCTGAATATCCTCTAGTCCAACCCCCATTAGATGCTTAAATCAACCCCAGCGACAGGGTTCTCACTATCTGCCAAAATAATCCATTCCTTATTCGATACCTCTGCTTCTTTCATTAGTCATGCTTCTTTCTGCCCCTTGAGCCCCATCGAATCTGTCTGCTTCCTCCTCCCAGGACAGAGATTTTGAAGCAAGGCTTATACTTGTAGCCCCTTCTTTCCTCCAAAGAGGTAAGAAGTGCAGGACTCAGAGCTCTGGGCAGAACTTCTGGTTGGCTCCAGCCAGCATAAAACAGCAAGTTAGACTCTCAGAACCACCTAGGGAAGTTCAGCTCCTCCACCTTACAGAGGAAACTTGAGGCCGTAGATGTGTAATAATTTACCCGAGCCTTCTGCTTCCCAGTAGAACAACAGAATCGTGTTTGTCGACAACAATAAACAATACCTTCACTGTTGTTATTGTTTTCCCTGGCAGCAGTATCCCAGGATGAACTCATGTTGGACTTCGGTCTGAGAATTTTGGTATCTTCATCAATGATGTCAGTTATTAACCTTGGAATTCCTCCTAGTAAACAAGTCGGTAATAAAAACTAATTTAATAAACAAATAAATAAGTCAACAAAGGAAATCCTTAGAAACAGAAAGTGGATTGGTAGTTGCCAAGGTGGGGGGAGGGACATGATTGCTAACAGGCAGGTACAAGATTTCTTTGGGGGTGATTAAAAATGGTCTGCAATTTGATAATGGGGATGGTTCTACAACTCGGTGAACATGCTAAGAAAACCACCAGACGGTGTACTAATAAGGGTGAATCTGATGGTTTATGAATTATATTTCCAAAAAGCTGTAACTTTTTTATAATCCCTTATGGTCCCTTATTTTTTTTTCTGTTTTTTTTTTTTAATTGCTTGGGTTTCATTGAGGGCACAAAGAATTAGGTTACACTGATTACATTTGTTAGATAAAGTCCTTCTTATACTTGTGTAAAAAGCTGTATTTAAAAAATATAATAATAAAGAAACGGCCAACTCTCAAACTTTCTTCAGCTTAGTAGCCTTTTTCATTTTTTAGTGTCCTTGATCAACAGATTATCAAAGAAATCTTAGGGATGGGAGGATTGATACACTAGTTAGAACAAACCTTGGAAATTCTTCATTGGGTATTTTTCTAAACTTCTTCTTCCAAGTCAACATTCCAAAAAATGAACTCCATCGCAGTTGGTTTTATTCTAAGATGTGAACTCCCAGGCTCCAAATTCTGAGCACGGAGTGTCTTAAGTAATCCTCTTACTTAGTCTTCCCCAAAATATTTAAGGTAGTATTTCTCCAACCTGAGCGCATGTCAGAATCACCTGGAAGCCTTGTTAAACTACAGATTACGGAACTCCACCCTCAGAGTTTCTGGTTTACTAGCTATGGGGTGGGACTCAAGTTTCCAGGTGATGTAATCACTACTGATCTAGGAACACCACACCACACTTAGAGAACCACCGCTATATGGAACAAGTCTCCTGTTTTACAAATGAAAAAACTAATGCTTAGAAAGATTCAGTCAATTGCCTAGGATCACGTGATGTGGCAGACAGTGGTGTAAGTTGTTGACCTAATATCATTTCTCAAATCTCTTCTCTCACTCTTCCAAAATAGAGGTTGAACCACTCACAATTCTTTGCAAGCATCCCTTTACAGCTAGGGAAGCCTGGGCCATGTGATTCCTACCAGCATCCTCTTCTTACTTCCTAAAATGCCAACAAGATGCAGGGAAATGCGTTCTCTTCTCCTACAAAAGCAACACGCTTTTGTAGAAGAACAAAGCAACCTGGTCCTCAATGACTGGCAGCTGACCCAGAGAGCGCAACACAACCAAGGGCCTTCTTGTTATATGTGAAAAGAAGCCACTACTGATCTAAGCCATGGTTAGTCAATCATTCTATTACTGAGAGCAGATATTATCCCAAAGAATGCATAGAAATTGTCAATATTGGGGTTAGGATTTTACCTAAGTCCATCTCACCTTGGATATATCTTTTTCTGTTCCGTATTGTCACTGGAAACATAATTTTGGGCTGTGAAGTATTCAACACAGCCTAAGAAATCTCTTCCTTTTAATCATGTTCCTCAAAGGGAAGTGAGTTGAATGATTAGCCTCAATCCCAAGCAAAGGAATTAAATGCGGTTTGAATCTAACCAATGTTGTACAAGTGATCCAAGCAAAACCAGGCACAGTGTGGTCCACCCACCCGCAGCATTACCTGGGAGCGGGTTATAACACAGGCTCCGTAACCCCACCTCAGACAGACCAATCAGAATGCGCACGGTAACAAGACGGCCAGGGATTTTATAGTCCCATTAAAGTTCGCACAGAGTTCTAATTCAATCAATTGTTCCTAAGACTGAGCATTAGAAGAATCAATCACCTGGAAACGTAAAAATCCAAAACAAATAAAAAACACACAAAAAACAGAGTCCTAGATCTTACCGTAGACTTACTGAATCAAAACCCTGCTTGGAAAGAAACCAGAAACCACATCACTAGTTCTTTACGTTATTTCATTAGGGACCATCTTGAGAAACTGATTAAAGCTATGACTCTTTTTCCAGAAAACTAAATACATCCACATAACATTTTGCATCCAATTTCAGGTATTCACAGGACACTGGAGCCCACCCAGAGTCCTCCTAGGACCTGTAAACTCCAGAAGAGGAACCCTGTCTACATGTCTGGGCAGTTACAAAAATGCACTCAGGATCCTAATGAGAAGAGGCAACTCAGCTCCAGTCATCTGGGTGAGCGCTGGTTAGTTCTCACCTGAAGATGGTTTATGTAACCAGATAGAGACCAAGGTCACAATTCAATTAGCAGCTTCTGCAACAAATGCAGCTTTGTGCTCACTGGACTTTCCCATCACCCCAGATTACAGAGCTATTCATTTCATTTTCACCAAATTAACCTAATTCACATGGAGGATGACTTCCTGCTCAACCACTGCCCACAAGGATGCCACGGAGGCAGGTGCCTCATTCAATTAGAAGATTTTGAAAAATCCATGCAGAAAACATTCTTCAAAACAAGATATTCAACAAGCAGGGGCAGAGTATCACCATCTCCTCCAACCAGCTGGGCAGACCTACTCTTTCTCCATCTACATGTTTTTACTGTCACACTTATTTCAGCATTAAGTCATGTAATTGATTATCTGTTCTTTCAGCAGAGGGAGCTTCCTAGAGGTGAATGGAAGTTTTCATCACGATAGTACCATACCTATACCTGGCATAGGACCTGCTACAAAGTAGTAACTCAAGAGATGATGGGGTGGGTGGGTTGATGGATGGATGTATAGACGGAAGGAAAGAAAGATGAGTGGATGGATGAAAATATGGGGGACTTTGTTCTTTACATAGAGTGTAACAAAAAGAACAAGAGTCTAGGAAGTTCAGATATAAGTCCTACCGTGCACTAGATAGCTGTGAGGTCTGTCTAGGCATTATCCTTCTTGATGAAATTCTTCTTTGTAAAGTGAGGGCACTAAGAATGCAACATCTAAGTGTCTAATGTTATTACGAACTGTCATACACGGAAATGCATTTTTTGTAGAAACTAGCCTCAAACTAGACCCATAGAAAGAGATGGATCCTGAAACCTGCCAGAGCTGGGCTCCATGTCTGGCTTCACCACTGTCAGCTGTCTGGCTTTGGACAAGTGTCATAAACGTCAATCTTTTTGTTGTTGTTGTTGTTTTGTTTTTGGCTGGGGCTGAGTTTGAACCCACCACCTCCGGCTTATGGGGCTGGTGCCCTACTCCTTTGAGCCACAGGCACCTCCCTAAACTTGAATCTTTATTTAAGCAGCAGAGATGGCAACACCACTCCCCACCCCAAGGAGGCACAAGGATAACAGGCAGAGTGCGTCCTTGCCCCTCGCCTCCTGTGGCATTTGCGGAAACTGGCCGTTTGGATCAGCTGGGTGAGAAAGCCTCATCCAACACCCAGATCTCTAATTACAGGCTGGGGGAGGGAGGCTGTGCTGGGAGAACTCACCAGACAGGCCTCACCATCTACCAAACATAAAGCTTTCAACTCATGTTGTACGATGCTCCACTGTGCGAGCCGACTTCACATGCCTGTTCCAGGCAGTAACAGTGGACATTCCTTTACATGGTGCCTTTCTCCCTGCCTGTCCCCTCGCTGGTCCACTCAGCCCTTGCTTCAGTCTTTCTTCCTCATGGCCTCTGAAGAAGCAAAGCTGGCAAGGGCTGGGGCCGGATCCCAGCTGCCACTTCTAAGCTGCGTGACCCCGAGCAACGGTCAGTTCACCTTCACAGGTCTTAGCTCCCTCTGCACCCGGGGTTACTGCTCCAGGCTGGGGCAGGTGTGGCTGTCAGGACTCAGTGACTATCACAGATAATGTTGGGGGGGAGGGGGGCCCAAAGAAGCTCAAATAGACCTGATTCATTTGTGCAGGAGTTAGGAAACGTGAGAACCCCCCAGACCCAAACCAGTGAAGGACTGAAGTCAGGGAGTGGCAAAAGCCCTTTCCTACAAACACCCACAGAAATGTCTTGATGTTTGACAAGCCTCCGTGGCCTCCCGCCAGGGCTGCAAGTCTGACTGGGCTGGAAGGGGCTGCAGCTATCAGCCTGGTGGTCCAGTGGGGGAGGTGGTTAGAAGTCAGCTGCAAAGAGAGAGAAATCCTTTGCCCAGAACCCCCAAGTCAATTCAACCCAAACTATAGGTAAGCCTGTGCGCTGGCAGAGGAAGATTAGGGCCATTTGTCACAGGGCTCTAGGGAAGTCACTGAAGCACTGCTCCGAGTGCCAGCTGATAAGGTGCCCCTTCACACTGCATGGGCCCCCACATTCCAGGGCAGCTCTGAGGCTCCAAGGCAATGTCCAGACTCTTCTCCAGCCCCTCAGGTCATCTTAGGGCAGGGAGGGGAGGAGGAACAACTCAGAGGTCCCAAATAGGATGCGGAGAACCCAACGGTGGTCTGTGTGGCTCATCTCTTTGCATACACAGGGCAGGCATCCTCACTGCCCCTCTCACTGTGACATAAACCCCATTAGCTCCATTTTTCAGATGAAGAAACTGAGGTACAGGGCATTATAAAGTGCCCAAGTGGGCTCGGCGTCTGTGGCTCAAGTGGCTAAGGCGCTAGCCACATACACCTAAGGTGGCAGGTTCGAATCCAGCCTGGGCTCGCCAAAACAACAATGATGGCTGCAACCAAAAACTAGCCAGGCATTGTGGCGGGTGCCTGTGGTTCCAGCTACTTGGGAGGCTGAGGCAGGAGACTCTCTTGAGCCCAGGAGTTGGAGGTTGCTGTGAGCTGTGATGCCACCACTGCACTCTATCCAGTGGGACAGCTTGAGGCTCTGTCTCAAAAAAAATAAATAAATAAAGTGCCCAAGTGAAGTTGGCTGGGCAATAGCAGCAAAGGTTTCAAAACCGTGTCTGGCTGGCTTCCTGTCTCATGGCCCTTCCACTCCTCTAGAGCTGCCAAGACAGGCGGTGCCCATAGCTCAGTTGTTAGGGTGCCAGCCACATACACCAAGGCTGGGGGGCTCGAACTGGGCCCAGGCCTGCTAAAACAACAATGACAACTGCAACAAACAAATAGCCAGGTATAGCTGGCACCTGTAGTCCCAGCTACTTGGGAGGCTGAGGCAAGAAAATCGCTTAAGCCCAAGAGTTTGAGGTTGTTGTCAGCTGTGATACCATGGTACTCTATTACCCAGGGCAACAGCTTAAGACTCTGTCTCAAAAAAAAAAAAAAAAAAAAGCTGCCAAGACACATGTGTCCCCAGTCTGTAATTTTTCAGCCCTTCTCAACACAAGTCTCAGTGTCCTGGGTCCAGCTTGATGGGCAAACAGACGAAAAGAGCAAGGTGCCAAGCAACAAGATACACTTGCTGGCGGGTGATTTGGGGCTTTCCTTCTGCACAGTCATGAAGCAGGAATGTCCCTTCTTTGCTTGGAGTAGAAGTGACCAGGACTTCCAGAAGCAGAGAAGGGCGTGTGAGTAGTCCCTCTCAGTACCCCAAATACCTGTAAGCCTCCAGGTTCACTAGTTGCTAATGGTACAGCCCCAGGTCTAGGACATGCCGTTCATACACGTGCCTGCAAAAGGCCACGGTTCCAGAAGAGAAGAAAGACTGGTGGGGCAAAGGTGGCTTAAGCCTATAGGCCAAAAATCCAATGTTATATCACAGGCTGGAGGGGAGGAGAAATAATTTATCAGTAGAATGATAGGAAGTCCATGAGCATAATCAGAAGTGCATTTTCTCACCACACAGAGTGAATGTGTCATTTCCCCCCATTTCTTTGTAAATAAGAGGCTGGTACCATCCATGGGATAATTTACAACCCAACGAGCCCCACTGTAAATAGCTGCTGTGTTTACTGGCTATAAACGCGTCCCTGAACACACTGACCTTCACCAGGCGAGCCCTTGAGTTTATAGCACTGAAGAATTATTTTACTGCTTCAGCCTAAGCAACAGGTATGCTGGACACCTGTTGGGGTGAGAGGTAGGGAATCGAGCCCTCTGGGATTTCAGGGAAAGGAATGCTTTAGAAGAACAAGGTGCCCCCAGTATGAGCTAACCAAATAAAACAA
Organism: Otolemur garnettii; assembly: GCF_000181295.1. Lineage (NCBI taxonomy): Eukaryota > Metazoa > Chordata > Mammalia > Primates > Galagidae > Otolemur > Otolemur garnettii. The sequence continues at coordinate 11,439,101 of NW_003852409.1, read as the reverse complement.
ACACCAAGGGCCTAGTCAGATCTGTGTCCGCAGAAGGCAGCTGAGTCCAGACTATGAATTGGGCCTAGTAGGCACTTCTGGAACTGAAGAATCTTATGAGAGAGGTCAATAGGATGGCAATTCCTAAAAGAACTTCAAGAGTTGAGCTAGTAAGTTGGTCGATATGAGGGTAGAAGCAAGAGAAAGATCAAAGAGAACCACTACAACCAAAGGGCCTGTACTGAACAAACCCAGAAGCACAGCAAAGCAGGAAGCGTTCTGCAAAGTGCTGATGTACCAAAGAAGCAGAACCTCTGCCTTCCCTGGCAGCCTCCAAATGGTCCATGGGTGAATGGAGCAGACCCAGCAGAACCAGAGTGCAGTGAATAAAAATGTCCTTTCTTCCCCGCCCTTCAGTTTGCTTTGAAAAAGTATTGTTTTTCTCATGAGCACCTTAGTATAGAGACTTCAGAGAGGCGCCACTGGGGAGCACACGTCCCCAAAACCAATGACTAAAACATCCTTGAGAATGAATGGCCAGCCTCCACCAGGGATACATTCTTTGGGTTTTCACCAGAAAGCTAAGGTGACATTTGACAAACTCAGGCTGGGGTGTCCAACCTGCTGCCCATGGACCACATACAGGTTATTTTACGGACTGTTTTGCTTATCTGTGATGTTGGATATGGTGAAAAGAATACACAGACCTTTTCTTTTGCTCTCAGCTTTTGTTAGTGTTTGTGTATTTAGTGTGTGGCCCAAGACAACTCTTGTTCTTCCCATGTGTGGCAGAAAAGAAAAAAGGTTGGACACCACTGTAAGACTTTGGAACCACATCATCAGATCCAAACCCTTTAAGAACAGACGGAAGTGTACAATAAAAAAATAAAGATAACTCTTCAAAAGCAGGGAAGAAATAGAGGACTGCATACAGTGCGTTCACGCGAAGAGCCCCGAGGGAAGCCTTCGTGCCCTGCGAGCATCCTGGCCAAGCGAGGAAGGGCTGAAGGCTTGGCCTGCGGTTGCTCCATACCCTGGGCCTCTGGGGAGAAAGGAGGAGGAAGTGAAGCATTGTGTCCACACCAAGTGAGAAACCTAGCAATTTCTATTCCTGGTGCTTTTTAATTCTGTGCCTTTGAAGATAATTTTAATTTGTTAATTAAAAAAAAAAAAAAACACTACAGTTGGTGATGTGCCAGTTCTTCACATACACAATTACCATCAAAAGCCAGGGGCCCCCACTGTTCGTAAATAACCAGGCAGAATTCTGTCTGAGAAGATGAAGCTAAGTGGGGGTGGGGACCCCTTATTCCTTTCCCTGGTCTCCCTGATGCGTGTGTGCACCTGCGCACACACATACACACACACCTCATATGACTCCTCAGACAAGGTGTGCTCACCATGATAACTTAACACCTATCACATCTATCACTGGGGCTGAAATATTGCAGCTACTTAGTGAATCTTTAGCAAAAAAAAAGGTGATTAATATATAAGGACATGAATGAGAGCTAGAAACTAGACATTCAAGGAAGAGAGAAGGATACAGAGCAGATATGACTGGGAATCCCACCCCCAGATAGCTCAGCCACCTATGGGCAATAACAAGCCCTGACATTTTCACATCACCAGGTTCCTAACCCCAAGATGTGAGAGTCTTCGCACTGATCCTTTAAAAGAAAATGAAGCATAGGAAAGGTACACTAGCTTATCCAACGTCAAAACAAAAAACAAAAAACAAAAAAACCAGAGCCAAGAACCTTGGAAGTTCAAGGATGAGCTCTGGTGCCTCCTGGCCTATGGGATTGGGACCCTGGACTAAATCCATACTATTTAAGTCAAGTCTGGGAAAACTGAAGACACTAATGTCCATCCATTGAATCACTTACTTAACACATATTTAATGAGCACATGTTATGTTTAAGGCTGTGTCGGAAGAGCTAGAGAAACTGCAATGAACAGCACAGAGAATCCTTGTCCTCCACATACTCATGGGAGAGATGGAGACTAAAGGGGCAAACAAATAGATAAACAAGATAATTACAGGCTGATTACTCCTGTAATCCCAGCACTCTGAGAGGTCAAGGTGGGATTGCCTGAGCCCAGAAGTTCAAGACCAGCCTAAGCAAGAGAGAAAGACACCATCTCTACCAAAACATTTTAAAAGTTAGCCAGGCATGGTGGCATGTGCCTGTCGTCCTAGCTACTTGGGAGGTTGAGGTAGGAGGAATCCTTGAACCCAGGAGTTCAAGTTTAGCTTAGGCAACATCAGAAGACTCTGTTTCTTAAAAATTAAATGGAGCGGTCTGCTTGGATGGAAAACCAGGGAAGGACATCCAGGGAAATTTCTGAGAAAGGGTCATTGGAGATATGAGATAAATAATGAGAATGAGCCAGTCATTCTGAGAGTGATCCAGGCAGAAACAGAAAATGCACACCAAGTGTTGGAGGCATATAGGAGTTTAGGGATTCCAGAATGAAAAAGGAAGCCAATGGCTGCAATGTATAAAAACTGAGGGGAAAGAATCTTTCTGTAGATGTGGAGATAAATGTAGGTGGAGATGGAGATGATGGAGAAGGAGGCGTAGATAATGGATATGAATATGGAAGAGATGGAAACGGAGATGATGAGATGAAGGTGATGGAGAAGGAGGCGTAGATAATGGATATGAATATGGAAGGGATGGAGATGGAGATGATGAAGAAGGAGGC
>NW_003852409.1:11430636-11435687 GCF_000181295.1 Otolemur garnettii | reverse complement strand
GAATATGGAAGGGATGGAAATGGAGATCATGAGATGAAGGTGATGGAGAAGGAGGCGTAGATAATGGATATGAATATGGAAGGGATGGAGATGGAAATGGAGATAATGGAGATGGAGATGATAGAGCTGGAGATCATCTTGTTTTTGTTTGCCCAGCATCTCATCTTTTTACTCCAGCAACAAAATGTCATTTTCCTTTGGACAATTATCCTCCCACTATTTTCAACCCATAAGTTTGGGTGGTACTGGCCTCAGACCCCAATACCACAAATAGGCACACAACCTATGCTTGGCTGATGATCCCTGCCTCCTCCTCATCCACTTCATCATCCCGACCAACTCATTCACCAGCACACCCACTGCTGCCCTGGCCACCATGTAACTCAACCAGGCCAATAAATAAGACTTTAGCTGGAACTGCAGGTAAAGATGTAAATGGAGCTGCTGGTAACCACGTCACCACGACAAGGGGAGAACATGCCTTAGAATAAAGCCAGACCACACCGTGGCTCATGCCTGCAATCCTAGCACTCTGGGAGGCTGAGGCAGGTGAATTGCCTGAGCTCACAGGTTCGAGGCCAGCCTGATCCAGGGCAAGACCTTGTCTCTAAAAATAGCCAGGTGTTGTGGTGGGTGCCTATAGTCCCAGCTACTTGAGAGTCTGAGGCAAGAAAATTGCTTAAGCCCCAGAGTTTGAGGTTGCTGTGAGCTGTGACAGCACAGCACTCTACTGAGGGTGACACAGACTCTATCTAAACAAACAAACAAACAAAAGAATAAAACCAGCCAAGAGTCAAGCAGAATTGAGAATTTTTGAGTCCTTGGATCCAGAAGGACTTTTCAGCCATGTAAGCCATTTAATTCATTTTTTTTTTTCTCAACCGGGTTTGAAACAGGATTTCTCTAACCTGAAACTCATGCATGAGCCACACCTACCTAGTGGTGCTGATGCTGAGTAGCAAACTGATTGAAGACGGATAAAAGTAGGAAGCTACTACAGGAGTCAGGAGAGAATTAACGCATTTCACTAAAGAGAATCCAGATTTCTGGATCCAGAGATTACCCTGAAATGCACAGCCACGTTGAGGCTTCCTCACTTTGCACAGGGGCCTTCCAAACCAGGATCACTGTAGATGGTTGAATATTCTCATTCTCTGGGTCTCAGCTCAAATGACCCTTTCTCAGGGTGGCTTCCAGGAAATCTATCCAAGTGGGCTCACCAGTCATCTTCCATCCCATCACTTCACTTATGTCTTCAGAGCATTGTCACAGTCCCTAATTATGTTATTTGTTTATCCCTTTAGTCTCTGTCTCTCCTAGAGGGAGGTAAGTTTTAGGAGTTTTATATCTGTCCCATCCACAGCTGTGTGTCTATCTCCTAAACATACCCCAGAACGAAAAGGTCCATAGTAAATACTTGTTGGCTGCCCTTTGACCAAAAGCCCCTCTCCTGAAAATTTATTCCAAGAAGGCAACTCAGAAGAAGTTTCTAAAATAATATAGACAGGCTCGGCACCTGTAGCTCAAGTGGCTAGGTGCCAGCCACATACACTAGAGCTGGAGGGTTCGAATCCAGCCTGGGCCCACCAAACAATGACAACTGCAACCAAAAAATAGCCCAGTGTTGTGGTAGGCACCTGTAGTCTGAACTACTTGGGAGGCTGAGGCAAGAGAATTGCTTAGGCCCAAGAGTTTGAGGTTGCTGTGAACTGTGATGTCACAGCACTCTACCTAGGGTGACAGCTTGAGACTCTGTCTCAAAAAATAAAATAAAATAGACACAGATAGTCAACTGCAAGCTAAAATATCCAAAAGGAACAGTGTGAATAATGGCACGTCCACAGGGTGGCTACTAAAGTCAGAGAAAATTATAATCATAAAGGTTTAGAAAAATGTCCCACAATAGAACGTAGAATAGTATCAACTGACAAAAGAAGGATAGTATGGATTTTACCTGTATTTTAAAATGAGTATACACCTGTAATCAAAGTCTAAACGCACATGGATAAGTACAGGAAGGGAGGGTGCAAAAATAAACAGGTGGTGCGGAAGGTGTAGAGATCCAGCATTTTTTTTTATTGGGCTTTTTATTTCCTTACACGTTTATTTAATCATAAACAAGCCATGCGGAGTTGTACAAAATGACCAGATGCAGAATAAAATGTTGAGGAATGTTTGGGCTATTGGAGTCACGGCAACCTCATGGAGCTGTCGTAAAGTTTAAAGGAGATGCTGGATTGTTTCTTTTTTTAAGACAGCATCTTGCTCTCTCACCTTAGCTGGAGGACAGTGGTGTCGTTATCCCTCACTGCAAACTCCAACTCATGGGCTCAAGTGATTTTCCTGCCTCAGCCTTCCCAGTAGCTGAGACTATAAGTTCAAGGCAGCATGCCTGGCTAATGTTTGTATTTTTTATATAGATGGGATCTCACTCTTACTCCGGCTGGTCTCAAATTCCTGAACTCAACCAATCCTCCCACCTTGGCCTTCCAGAATGCTGGGATTACAGGCATGAACCCAGAGATTGTATTTAGAGGTGCACAGTTCAGGTCTGGCACAAATGTTCAATCTATAAATTTAATAGTGATAAGACAATTGCAATAAAGCATTATGCTGATCATATTCTGAGGATAAGAGAATGAATTCCACCACTACCTGTGTAAGCCAGGGAGAAATACTTAATGTCTCTAAGTCTCGTTTTCCCCATAGAACTACTCATGTAGTTCTTACGAAGCTTCCTTTCAAGTGCTCCAGAAATATCATCATCACCATTGTCATGACCATCTTCAATGAGTGAGAACTGCAAGGAACAAAAACTTTAATCAGACCTCATATTGATCTGGCTGGTGCTATGTCTTTATATTGTTCACTGAGTGGAGGGAAAAAGGCTTTGATGGGCAAAGAAGTCTAGAAAGAAATGAATCACTGGATCCTTCAAGAGAGGGGATTTTTTTTTATTATTCCCATGTAACATCAAAAGGGCACTTAATAATTGCAAAATGGTTTGCAACCACTTGTTGGCTACTCCCTGAGTGCTGTGTGGGGAAAGCCTAAGTCATCTTCACTCTCCTCGGAGGGCCAGCCATGCGCTTGGGGCTCAGGGCTACAGAAAGATCTGTCACAGCCTGTGCCCCCAAAGAGCTGTCTCTCAAGTCATGGAGAAGAGTCAAGAGTGACTGGAGGGGCAAGAAGACGTCATGCACCGCACGACATTGTCATGCCACCAGCATAGTCACACAGCTGTCTAATCTGACCACAGGTCCAGGTGGTTCATCCTCTTCAACGTCCCTCCATCTGTCTGTTTCTCCTACCTCCTCCTTAGGGAAACAGGCTTATAGTCAAACTGTGTCTCTGTTTAAGTTCTAGCTCCATGCCTCCCTTGCTGTGGGACTGATTTTGAACAAGTCACTTAACCTCTCTGACGCTGATGAGGTTACTGTGAGGATTAAATGAGACGTTGGGATAGGGTTTAGAATGAGGCCTGGAGTATAGCATGTGTTTAAAAAGCAGTAACAATTAGTATTATGACTTGGACCCAAAGAGGATACCAGAAGCCAGTTAGGAAGTTATAAAAAATGAAAGAATGGGGCCGGACACATTTCTCACATTTCTGGGAGGCTGAAGTGGGTGGATTGCTTGAGCTCAGGAGTTCAAGACCAGCTTGAGCAAGAGTGAGACCCTGTTTCTACTAAAAATAGAAAAACTGAGGCAAGAGGATCATTTGAACCCAAGAGTTTGAGGTTACTGTGAGCTATGACTCCATAGCACTCTACCCAGGGTAACAGACTGACTGTTTCAAAAAAAAGAATAAAAGAAAAAAAGGAAGGGAGGGAGAAAATCTGACCATATACATTCCCAGCATAAAACCCTCCGTTCAATGCCCTTCATCCACAGGGTGACTTTCATAGTCTAAACCAGAGTTGTTCAAGTGTTTTTTGTCTCACTGCACACTTGAACCTATAGTTAAACATCTGCGGCACACTTAAATCGTGTTAATCCAAGCAAAGGGATAAAATAAGAATGTATTTACTGTACTTGGAATTTCTTTCAAAAATAATTTAATTAATGATCTTTAAAATTTTTCATGGCATGCCTAAGATCCTCTCACAGCCCACCAGTGTGCCTCAGCACACCGGTTACAAATTGCTGCTCTAGACACATCCATGTGAGGCTACCCTTGGCTCAGCCTGAGACACACTCAGCCCCACCTCCTGCTGCTCTTACCCACCAGGACACTGTTATGGACTGCGTGCTTATGCCTGGGACCCACATTAGTATGTTGAAATCCTGCCCCCCATGGTGATGGTATTAGGAGGTAGGGCCTATGGGAGGTGACTAGGTCATGGCAGCAAGGTTGCCATGGATAAGATTAGTGCCCTTCTACAAGGGGCCCCAGAGAGCTTGCTCAGCCCTTCCACCATTCAAGGACACAGCAAGGAGAGGCTCTCACCAGACACAGCAAGGAGAGGCTCTCACCAGACACAGCAAGGAGAGGCTCTCACCAGACACAGCAAGGAGAGGCTCTCACCAGACACCCACTCTGCCAGCCCCTCATCTTAGACTTCTCAGTCTCCAGACACTGTGAGAAACAAACTTCTGTTGTTTACAAGCTACCCAGTGCGAGGCCTTTTGTTATATTAACAGAAACCTGAGCAGACTAAGACAGTGTCCTTGTACAAGGGACCCCAGAGAGCTTTCCCCTCCCTCCCTCACAATGTGAGGACATGACGAGGAGTTTATCCTCATCAGGACCCAACAGTCCTCACCAGGGCCCAATAGTCCTCACCAGGGCCCAGTAGTCCTCACCAGGGCCTGATAGTCCTCACAAGGATCCAACAGTCCTCAGTAGGGCCCAATAGTCCTCACCAGGGCCCAGTAGTCCTCACCAGGGCCTGATAGTCCTCACAAGGATCCAACAGTCCTCAGTAGGGCCCACAGTCCTCACCAGGGCCCAATAGTCCTCACCAGGGCCTGATAGTCCTCACAAGGACCCAACAGTCCTCAGTAGGGCCCGCAGTCCTCACCAGGGCCCAATAGTCCTCACCAGGGCC
>NW_003852409.1:11426478-11429685 GCF_000181295.1 Otolemur garnettii | reverse complement strand
TCCACATAACGCCAGAATCGCCATCCCGCGCCCCAAAGCCCTGCTCTCTGCCTGGGTTCAGCCACTCATCTCTGAGTCTCCACATGCAAGAAGGAGAAAAATGGGCCACATCCTGACTGGGGCTTTCCCCTAAGGAGCAAAAACGAAACCTCAGAGAGGTGTACATAAGACCAACGTCCTGGGACGCACAGATGTTGCAGCCACTAGTTCATTGTACAAGAAGTGATTTATTTCCTGAAGTTTTATCTGTCTTTCCCTGCAGAGATAACAAGTTCAAAAGCCTCCCAAGCCCAAAGGCTTCAGTGTTTGATATGCTATCCCTGTCCACCTGCAAAGACGTTGTCCCGAGGAGTAGATTGTTCTGTTCTCTTCTACAATGCTTTGGATAAGAGCACAGAAAAGTCAATGCAAGTATGTTGGAACCCACACAAGAGTGTTGGGAATTACCACTACCCTCACTGGGGGACAGGGGAGGATCTTGAAGCTGAACGGATGCCCTTGTGAGGACCAATATCCACTGGACATTGACGATCTGAGAGCCAGATATAGAATATGCAGCAATTTCACACCTCACATGGAAACATCTCATGTGTTGTAACCATATAAAGAAAAGATATGCCCATTACACTTGCCGGCATGGAGCTCTTGCTGCCCAATGGACACACTTCTTAAAACAAGTGCCCATAAACCTGGATCTTCTAACAGCAGCTGAAACAAGTCTCTCCTTCCCTGGCACATCTCAGATGAACTAAAAATGTTGAAGTGATGCGTGATTGGTCTCTGAGATACTGAGGATCCTACAGGAGCAGTGGTCCTCAAACTTTTTAAACAGTGGGCCAGTTCACTGTCCCTCAGACCGTTGGAGGGCCGGACTGTGGGCCCCGGGACGAGTCGGCTGCTAAGCAGGACAGTCAGCGGCAGCCAAAACACCCAGCGGGCCAGATAAATGTCCTAGGCAGGCCATTGTTTGAGGACACCTGTATAGGAGAGTTCACAATGTGGTACGACCAAAGTGTTTGTCCCTCAGAACGAGGCAGGCCCTTCACCCAGGGCATTCCCAGTGCCTGGCACAGCGGCTGGCATGTGAGAAGTACTACTGAGGTTCAAATAAGAGAATGAATGAACAAGTAAGCAAGGGCCCTGGACCATTTTCAAACAAGAGGCTGATTATCTCTCAGATTCACTACAAAAGCTTTTTTTCGTTTTTATTTTTTGTTTTAGAGACAGGTCTCACTCTGTTGCCCAGACTGGGATGCAATGGCATAATCATAGCTCTCTGCAGCCTCAAACTCCTGGGCTCAAGCAGTCCTCCTGCCTTAGCCTCCCAACTAGCTGAGACTGCAGGCAGTGCCACCACACCTGACTAATTTTTTGTTTGTTTTTATAAACAGGGTCTCACTATATTGCCTAGTCTGGTCTCAAACTCCTAGGTTTGGTGATCCTCCAACCTCAGCCTCCCAAGTTGCTGGGATTACAGGCATGAGCCACACCTGCCTCTCACTGTGAAAATGTAAAGCCAAATTTAGAAAGCACATATATCCTGTGCCCTGCAGCCATTGACCAAGCACTCACAGTAGGTATATATACCTATTAGAATGTTTTTGACAGCAAAGAATAAATCACCCAATTAAAAGTGGCTTACGCTTGGTGCCTGTGGCTCAAGCAGCTAAGGCACCAGCCACGTATACCTGAGCTGGCAGGTTCAAATCCAGCCTGGGCCTGCCAAACAACAAAGACGGCTACAACCAAAAAATAGCCGGGCGTTGTGGCAGGCACCTGTAGTCCCAGCTACTTGGGAGGCGGAGGCAGGAGACTCCCTTGAGCCCAGGAGTTGGAGGTTGCTGTGAGCTGTGATGCCACGGAACCTAACCCAGGGTGACAGCTTGCGGCTCTGTCTCAAAAAAAAAAAAAAAAGAGTGGCTTAAAGAATTAGGAAATATTCCCTTAAATACAGCAACTACAGGGGTTTCAGATAAGTTACAGTAGCAGTCCCTCTCCCACACACATATACTCCTACAAATATGTGCCCATTAGAGTAAGTCCCCATTTTAATTATCCAAAGGTAGAGAATCTTAATGCACTTATAGTGACCAACCAGGCAGGTGCAGATCAGAGAACATGTCTTAGTGAGGCTTCCCCCAAGGTTCTGACCCAGCTTAAGCGGCTATGTCACTTCCCTCTCTTACTCGTGGCTCAGGTTACTAGGCCAGAAGAATGTCCCCTAATCTCCCTGGCTCCTTATCTAAGGGAGTGTGTAAACACAGCACAAGTGAATCCAGAAACCTGCAGGAAGAGGCGGAGTCTGTGCCCAGGAATCCTCAAATATATCTTGTCCTCAGCATTACAGAACATAAAAAAAAAAAAAAATTCCTTACATTTTATTTGTAGAGTTTGACACAGAATGCTAGCTCAATGATTACAAGTTCATTTTGCCCAATCTATGTACCCCAAAGGCCTGAGATAGGGTGACTTTAGGGTTGATTGAACAATTTTACCCAGGATTCAGGTTTTTCCCACGTCTCACCATATGAACTTTTTTCCTAAACTGGCCCTACCTCACGGTCACAAGAGAGTTGCCACAGTTCCAGCCTTCACATTTATACAGAAAAACATCCACAGTCAGAAAGGAGACTGAATCTTCTAGTTTCTCCTTTGAAGAGCAGAAGAACGCTATTCCAGATGCCTCCCATTAGCTACCCCTCTGCATCGCTTAGGCCATACAGGGTGACACATCCATCCCAGAGCTCATTACTGTTACAGGAAAAAGGGATTACGATGACTAGTAAAATCAATCAAAATTCACGCCTGAGCTGGAGGCAGAGACGTCTTCCGTGACCAAACCAGGGCTCTGTCAGCAGGGAAGAGTAGAGTAGGCAAAGGGCTGGCAAATTACAGCATCTGTACAAAATGCCCGAACCCACCAGGTGGGCCCTTCCAGGATCCTATGACTATGTGGGCTCCAGAGGCCCCTCAGGCAGAGAGGCAATTAAAGGTAAAGGCTTCAGCCCTTGGGTCACTTATGGTGTTTACTGCTGGCTCCTCTGGGGACCTCAGCAAAGCATGTCATTCTGACATGGTGATTTGCAATGTCGACCACTATGGTTCATTTGCCTACTAGAGCCTCTTCCTCATCTTCGAAATCTCAGGGGATATGGGAGAGGGGGAAATGTCATCTGAGCCCAAGGTCAAAGGCAACTGTTCTATTGG
>NW_003852409.1:11410250-11426359 GCF_000181295.1 Otolemur garnettii | reverse complement strand
CCAACATCCCATGGCTAGAAAGTAGCAGAGCCTAGATTCAAATTCAAAGCCCAACTTTAAAACTTGCAGCCCTTGTGTTGGGACATAAATATTTTCCAGTGCAGAACAGAGTGCCAAGTCACAGTAATGAGAAAGGGACTCTCCAGAAGACACTAAGTCAGTGTTAAGAATATAACCCAAAAAACAAAGAGTTAAAACGTTCAGGGAACATGAGAATGGCATTACATTATAACCCCATAAACATGGATCACATGTGCAATTTACATACGTGTGCAAAGCACACTCTCCACTCCCAAAGTCCTATCCCATGGGTTGCCATGATTTGATTTCATAAAATTCCTAAATCAATGGCCTCAAAGTATGGTCCTTAGACTCATGCTGAAATGCAAACTTTTTGATTCTAGTTCACAATGAATATAGAAATGGAAGTGAGCACTTAGAAACCTTTCTAAGGATTTGACATCGCCACAGCATTCAAGTACGTGATCAGCACACTAGTCTCGTCTGGTGTTGAGTTGAACTCAGGATACATATGACCCAAGTCACTTGTTACCATTGACCCCTGATGGATTGAAAAATTAAGGTAAATGAATACATCTTTTAAAACCCCTAGTGGCTGGCAGGGCTCGGTGGCTCACACCTGTAATCCTAGCACTCTGAGAGGCTGAGACAGGTGGATTGCTTGAGCTCAGAAGTTTGAGACCAGCCTAAGCAAGAATGAAACCCTATCTCTAACATAGCTGGGTGTTGTAGTGGACACCTATAGTCCCACCTACTTGGAAGCTCAAGCATGAGAATCACTTGAGGCCAAGAATTTGAGGTTTCTATGAGCCACAGCACTCTACCAAGGGTGACAAAGTAAAACCAAGACCCTGTCTAAAAATAAAAATTTTTAAAAAACCTAATACTTCCCCCACAAAACCTTGGAAAAATCCTCCCTACTGTTCAGCTGAGTAAATACAATACCCCCATTTTACAGGTAAAGAAAATGAGGTGCAAAGAAACTGAGTCACTTTTCCAAGGTCAATACCACTGGGAAGGGGCAGGGCAGGAAAACATTCTCATTCAAGGACAATGAGAAGCATGAAATCTCTCAGCTCCTGAAAACAGAAAGTGTTGGCAACAGAGGGCTATAAAAAGGTGGAGACTTGTTAAAAAAAAAAAAAAAAAATCATTTCCCTTAGCTTTGCTGTTGCCAAAAGTTCAGCTGAGATAAAATGCCTCAGAGGAGAGCTATCTAAAAAGTGAGGCCCGGAGTAAAAGGGAAGTGGATGGGTTCATTCCTGGCAAAAGCCGTCTTGTGCACCCTAATTAACTAGCTGTTATTAGGAGGATTTACTTGTTGTTACTGCAATTGCACCTGCATAAATCACGAAGCTGAAGGACTCTTCCTAAAGCCATCCCAGTCTGGCTCCAGACTTTCCCAGCCACATAGCTGACTCTAAATCCAGCCAGGCTGAACCTCCCACCTCCTCAGAGCTGGTGTTGGCCCTTTCTAGAATATTCTACTATGACCTCTTCCCCTTACCCAATTGGCAAAGGTTTGCTCTGCCTGAAAACATTTTTTGGAATAGAGTATTGTTATCTCCTAGTTAAGACTGAGTTTAGGCAGTGCCTATAACTCACTGAGTAGGGCGCCGGCCACATATACCCAAGCTGGCGGGTTTGAACCCAGCTCAGGCCAGCTAAAACAACAACGATACCTGCAACAACAACAACAAAAAAAAATAGCCGGGTGTTGTGGCGAGCACCTGTAGTCCCAGCTCCTTGGGAGGCTGAGGCAAAAGAATCGCTTAAGCCCAAGAGTTTGAGTTTGCTATGAGCTGTGACGCCACAGCAAAAAAAAAAAAAAAGAAAGAAAGAAAGCCTGAGTTTAGAAGAAATTCTGTTTCTACTTTGGATTCACTAAGGAGAATGTGAGGGGCAGGAATAGCAAGGGTATAGCAGAGTCAAGAGGTAGGAAGATCCTATAAGAAAAATTAAAATGAAGGAAAATTGGCCCCGAAAGGAAAAGGCAAACAAGTCGTTGAATCTGTGGCGGTGTCTTTTGCTTCCAGATGTCTCTTTAGGTATTTTTGGATTCCTCAAGATTGTTGGTAGGGATGAGAGATTTCCCATCTCTAAAATGGAGATAGTACCAGGTGCCTGGCTGGGTGGCTAAGAGAACAAACATGACATAGATGAAAAGAGCCCCTGGGTGCATCTAAAAACGGGTCACGCACTGTGGGTTATGGGGAACACGCCAGGCAGACCCTCAACAGCAGAAGGAAGTATGTCCTGGGATCTCACTGGAAAGAACTGAATCTTTATTAAACTATCCTTCACCCTGGGCTTGGGGGAGTTTTGGGGGGTTGTTTTATTTTTTGTGAGATAGTGCCTTGCTCTGTCACCCAGGCGGGGGGCAGTGGTGTCATCACAGCTCAGTGACTCCTCAAACACCTGAGCTTAAGGGATCTTCCCACTTCAGTGTCCCAAGTAGCTAAGACAACAGGTGTGTAGCTCCACACCAGGCTGCTTTTTTTTTTCAATTTTAGAGTTGGGGTCTTGCTATGTTGCCCAGGCTGACCTCAAGCATTGCTCCCACTTCAGTTTCCCAAAGTGTTGAGATTATAGGCATGAGCCACTGTGCTCAGTCCCACCCTGAGGTTTAAAGCAGGAGGCAACAAGGGCTGTGGCTATGCCACTGACACTGATGGCAGGAGACCGGGGCAGGTCCGTAACAATGTTATGGTGTTAATTATTAAAATGCTGTGTCTGTTTTTGTCTGGGGACAAGGCATTCGATCTTTGGTCCCCCTCTATAAAGACGAAAGGTGAAGTGCTACTGAAGGTGGTGACTCCAGGCTAAGAGGCTGGCATGCCTGCCCGGGCCCATGGACGGGAAGGCTGCAGCTCCCTCACCTCCAGCATTCTCAGAGACACCCTTGGAGGGAAAAGCCTGGGCAGGTGCAGCAGGAATAGGAGGAGAGAATATTAGCTCCTCCCAGGAGGCCAGGCTGTGCCCATTCAAATGACAGTCTTCCATAGCCGGCTGGCAAAAGAGGGTTTAGAAGCAAGGTGAAGGTATATACCCAAGAGAAACACAAATGTACATCCACACAAAACTTTATGTGAATGTTCATAGCATTCAAAAAGCCAAACGTAGAAACAACTTAAATGCCCACTGAGTGATGGGCATAGGATGTGATTCCGCGTACATGACAGGTCCATACCAGGAGAATCCATAGAGAACAGGTCACAGGGGCTGGGGGAAGGGAAAAGGGAGTCACTGCTACTGGGTACAAGGTTTCCATTTGGGGTAAAAATGCTCAGCTCTGTGAATATGCTAAACACAATTAAATAACACGCTTTAAATAAGCGAATGGTGTAGTGCATGAATTATATCTTTAACAAATCTGTCCATGCCGGAACTCTAGGCACAATCGTAGCTCTCATTATTTTCACTGAGAAAATGGAAGCGGCTTCTACGTGTCTAGGATTGTTCTAGGTGCTGAGGCCACAGGATGAGCAAGATAGACGATGCCCTTGCTCTCTTGGCACTTCAACATTTTACTGATAAAAATTTGCCAAAAGAAATTTTTAAGGCAAATGAATGAATAACTGAAAGTGTGGTGAGACGGTGAGGCAAACATGGAGCTTAAAGAAAGAATTATTTAAGAAAAATATTTTTGAGGCACACTGGTGTGCCATGCACAGCAGCTGACAATCACTGGTCTAGGGGAACTCTTTGTACTTTCTGATCAATTTTGCTATGAAACTAAAACTTCTCTTAAAAAAAACAAAAAGTCTATTTAAAAGAATAAAAACAGAAAGACTACTTTAGAAGAGAGAGGCATGTGCAGAATGGGGAGCGTCCCAGACAGAGGCCAACGCGTGCCAAGGGCACGAGTGGAAAAGAAGCGCTGAAATCTGAGCAGGAGGGCTGGAACTGCCCCTCAGCCACTGCTTTGTGTGTGACCTTAGACAACTCCCTGCCGCTCCCTGATCACTCTGCAGCATCTTGACAGGACACTGCAGGAGAACGACAGTGCTCAACCAGGGGGGCGCTTGGCTCTGTACTGGGCACAGAGGAGGCACCAAAGCATTATCTGCCTCCTTCTCCAGCCACCCCTCCTGCCACGTTGGCTAGAGTCCATTCCCCCAGCCTGGATTGCATACACTTTCTTTTCCTTCCTCTAGAAGGATGGACATTCCCTGAGGGAGTCTCGTGTGAGGCTCGGTGCCTGTGGCTCAAGCGGCTAAGGTGCCAGCCACAAACACCTAAGGTGGAGGGTTCGAATCCCCAGCCCGGGCCCGCCAAACAACAATGCTGGCTGCAACCAAAAAAATGGCCGGGCATTGTAGCAGGCGCCTGTAGTCCCGGCTACTTGGGAGGCTGAGGCAGGAGACTTGCTTGAGCCCAGGAGTTGGAGGTTGCTGTGAGCTATGATGCCACGGCACTCTACCCAGGGGGATAGCTTGAGGCTCCATCTCAAAAAAAAAAAAAAAAAAAGAGTAGCTCGTGTGCCAATGCACATGTACAAGCCACATACATTTTCTCCCAAAACCAGCACTGCGTGGGCAAGAATTAGCCTGTGATGGTTTGCAAACTGTATTCCTTGAAAAGGGGTAAGAGTCATTAGGCCCTGGTTAGGTTCCCCTTGACTGCTGCCCCTTGAGAGTTGCTACAATTACCTTCCATCTCTAAAGAACACCTTCCAGAGGGCTCTGGGCTCTGCCTGGAACGACCCTGGGTTAGAAAGCTCAGCTAAGAAATCTGAGTTGACAAATGCATAAGCTTTAGACCCAAGCCTATCTGGAGTCCAGCAGACTTACTTCTACTTCTTCCTGGCTCTGTACCCAAGTTTTAGGACTTCCCCTTTCTGGTCCCTTTTCTCAGGCAGCTTCAGCCTTCCGCTACCATTTTGGAGCATTATTAAGTAGTGAATGGAATCCTCACTATTTCCCATGAAGGTTGTTGGTACTACTGTTATTCCTATTTAACAGAAAAGTAAACTGAGGCTGGATAGTGAAAGTCAAGTGCCCAATTTGGATCCAAGAAGTGCAGCTCCAGAGCCCATGGTTTTAACAACCACACTCTATGATACCCCTCAACACCAAAATGAGATGATAACATCTGCACTGTGGAGTTTTCATGAGGATTGACTGAGCTAATGTATATAAAGCATCTTAGGATGCTGGGAACACAGAGAGTATCAAACAAATGAAGCTGGCTGGCCTGCCCTAAGACCCTGGAGCGCAAAGGGGTCTGTGCTACTGGAAGGGACTTTGTCAGACTTTCGTGAGCTTTGCCCAAGGAGAAACTGATCAGGCCACGTGTAGTCACTGAAGCTTCCATCTTGTCCTGGGATTCTCCCACAGAACAGACCCAGGACAGGTGACTTGAGCTTTCAGGGGAACCTGCTGGTATCAGCAGCAGGGGAACATCTCAGCTTGATGTTGAAAGCTCTGGGCTGGAGCTGCCCATGGTAACTGGAGCTGCTCCTGGCAGCACTCCAGGAGGTGGGCTGGGGTCCAGTCTCCTTGGCCCTGTAAGTGTCAATGATGATCAACACTTGAGTCTCTCAGGCAGAAGGAAACGTTCAATGAGACACTTTCAAAGGTGGGTCCTTTCATAGCAATGAACTAAAGGATCCCATACTCAATCCCATAGAGAGCTAGATTTCCCCCTGTGAGTTGGGGAGAATAGCAGGGTGGAGTGGAAGGAACCTACTCCCACTGCCAGCACTTACCAAGGGGGAGTGCCTGACACTTTCAAGGCTCTGTTTCACCATCCATCTGTCACATGAGGCAACTAACATCTTCCTTACAGGGAGTCAGCAGAGCTAATATATGTATATATGTATAGCACTAGGTCTGGACATATTTTTGTTTATTACTACTAAAAATAAATAATAGGCTGGGCATGGTGGCTTGTGCCTGTAATCCTAGCACCCTGAGAGGCTGAGGCAGGAGGATCACTTGAGCTCAGAAGTTTGAGGCAAGCCTGAGCAAGAGCAAGATCCTGTTTCTACTAAAAATAGAAAAATTAGCCAGGTGTTATGGTGGATGCCTATAGTTCCAGCTACTCAGGAGGCTCCTGAGACAGGAGGATCACTTGAGTCCAGGAGTCTGAGGTTTCTGTGAGCTAGGCTGAGGCCATGGAACTCTAGCCCGGGCAACAGAGCAAGACTGTTATCTAAAAAAAGAATCAGAAAAGATAATAATAGTAGAGTGCATAGTTACTATACTAAATTTCATACATGCACTCAATATTCTCAATGAAGTCTCACAACCCCTCTGTGAGGTAGGTACCATTATTAGCCCCATTGTGTGAATGAAGAGACTGAGACTTAAAAATGTCATAAGATTATACACATTCAAAGTGAGTTGTCAGACAAAGATGTGAACCCAGGCAATGAGATCTGACCTGGCTCCATTTTCCAGAAACTTCCGCTCCTTTCTCAGGAGATCACACTGTCAACCCAACACTGATTCATGTTTATGGGGCCATGCTTGGGAACTGGGACAGTACAGAGGAATGGCTGAGACCATGCAAAGGTATTGGACAATACCCTCCTCCTGGAGGAGGTACTCCACTATCTTACTTAATTCTTTCAGCAGCTTCATGAGAGAGATGATATATTAACTTCACCATGCAGACAAGAAAACCGAAGCAGGCAGATAAACTGAATTATCCAAAGTTACACTGTCAGGCAATTAAAAGAGGCATGAAAGCCCACTTCAGCCATAGGCTGGGTTCCAAGGAAATAGTTGCTAGATAATAAGTTATCTCACTTCTAGGAGGCCAGGCAGCCTTATGTCTACACAGGAAAACAAAGGTAGATAAATGCAGGAATTCATAGCCCCATAAAAAATGAATTAAGATAAAATGCATACCCTTACTACTTAATGAGGGAGGTTTATGAACACAAATGCATGACAATGACTCAGAGGAACATAATTATCTTATCATAAGTTAAGGGCAATCGATTTTCATTTCTAAGTAAATATCATATTTTCCCAATCCTAACACACCTATTTTTTTTCACATTTGATTATTTCTAAAGTCTGTGGTTCAACTTATCACAGATACACACAGCGACTGTAGGTCTTTCTTCTACCCCCTACCCGCTACTCCATAAAAGCTGTTACTGAATTGAGAATCTGACTTATAATCGATATTGCCTTAGAGTCAAGGTCCCCCATTAGCTGTATCCACTCTCCCCTCCCCCCAAAAGGAGTTGAGATCCCCCTTCCTGCTTCATCTCTGTCCTAGGTAAGAGCATCCCTACCTCCACCCTGCCTTCCTTTCCTCTTCAAGTCAGAAGAAGAAAACTATGTATCCCTTCTTAGGAACTAAGAAGTTCTGTGACCTTGTAGTGAGTCTCATGGGGGCAGACTGGCAGAAGAGTTAAGTAATTGGAGAAAACAGAAAATAGATAGCCGGAGACTACTCCCATACCCTGATCCCTAAGGTAAGGACATGAGAATGGTTGACTGAGCCTGGATCCCTCTGCCTAAGGCTGGAGGGCAGTCAGTGGGTTGCGTGTTTTTGTGTAACTGGGACATATGAATCCAGATAGGAAGAGCCACACTCTGGACCATGCAGCAACCGGGTGGCAGAGCCAGGGGGCAACCTCCAGGCTCTGGTGCTTCTCACTGAGCTCCTCCAGTTCATTCTCTCAAACTCTTTCTAGAAGGAACTCTCGGCTAGAAAGATGAGAAGTGGAGGTGTGTCCCCCCGGACAATTCATGTCATCCCTCCTGCCGCTCAAATCCCCTGTACCTCATCCTGCCCCATGCTACTTCCTAGGACAAGCAGCAGCCTCCTTCCAGAGTCCCTTCTTTAGATGTGGGATTTATAGCATCACCAGGGGTCTCCTCTCTCCTGGAATTTTAAAAATAAAGACAAAATGTAAAAGGAAGAGAGGAGTCAAGGAAATTACCTAGTCAAGTGGGAAATGCTGGGCTCAGGCCTGGACCCTCACCCTTCCTCTCTGTGAAATGGGCGCAGCCCCTTCCTAACTCTGACCTGGTCTCTCAGGTCCCTTCCAACCTGGCCTGGGAGTCCTCTGGGCGCTGAGGCTGAGACACACCCCCCTTTACTCCCAGGAGCTTAGCCTGGCGGTGGGGTGGCCGAGGCATCTGCTCGTCATACCAAGGGCTTCGTGGGAGTGGCCTGCTGAATCTCATCACTCAGAAGCCATGTATTGGCCTCCTTTTAAGTGGTGGACCCCAGAGATGAACAGATATAACTTCAGTTTATGCTTTTTAACAAAACCGTGACCAGGATGCTCTGCTCTTAGGTGCAGGACTAGGAAATGGAGCCAGGTCCCAGATGTGTGGAGAAGATGGAGAGAGGAGTAGGTGAAAACCCCCAATATGGCTGAAGGATTGGGCTCATTAAAGTCAATGGCAAACAGCTCCGAAATTGGCTGGGAGCAACTGGACCCGAAGAGCACTGAGCAAGCACACACATCTCTGCCAGGCAGCAGGAACCACCTGGGAGCCAGACTCCTGGGTGCATGATCCCAGCCCTGCCCCCTACAAGCAACCTTACCTTGGGCAACTTAACCTACCTGTAAAATGGGGGCAGAGAGTACCTGCCCCCCCAGGGTCGAGGAATGCTTGGCACAGGGCCTAGCACATAACTAGTTCTATGGCATTGTTCACAACTATGACCTGCCCAGAGCTTTCCATAAAGTATTATCTCATGGAATCTTCATAATAAGCCTGGGAAGAAATAATTATTTTATAGATGAAAAACCCGAGGCTCAAGTCCCACTGCTGGTTTGTCACAGGGCTGGGATTTAGAGGCTTTTTAGACTTTAGAGGCTTTTCAGAGGCTGGGCACAGTGACTCTTGCCTGTAATCCTCGCACTTTGAGAGGCTGAGGCAGGTAGACATTGAGAGGCTGAGTTCAGGAGTTTGGGGCCAGCCTGAGAAAGAATGAGACCCCCTTCTCTAAAAGAATTGCCAGCTGTTGTGGCGGGCACCTATAGTCCCAGATACTTGGGAGGCTGAGGCAAGACGATCGCTTGAGCCCGAGAGACTGAGGTTGCTGTGAGCTATGACACAACAGCACTTTACCCACCCACCCCCAAAAAGGGCTTTCTAGTCCTTCAAACTTCACGTTCCACTGCACCAGGCCCCCATCCCAGCAGGAGGGGAGGTGAATGATACAGAAGGGAATGGAGGCCACTAGGAAAGGCTCAGAGCGGGACGGGCTGGCTGGTGGGACCAACTGGTGGGGAATGTTTCTGAGAGGATGCTCGCCGAGGGCACAGCAGGGGCTCAAAGTCTTCCACAGTCACGCTGGAGTCTCTGAACCTCAAGAGAAACTCTGTGGCAGCAGCGGTGAGAGGGGAAGGAGAAAGAGTGGCCCCAGGCTGACTGCAGCCTGCCCTCCCCAGGTCCCTCGGGTCCAGACACCTCATTCTGATGAAGCACATGGGGAAGCTGGGCTTGGGGCTGGAGACACACGGAGAGCCACTGGCCCTCCACCCAGAAGGCAGCGGGAGCCCAGGGGCTGGCAGCAGTGACCACAGGCCAGGCAACCTTCTGGCCACAAGCTTGGCAAGGAAGACCCGCCAGCAGCTGCCTTCCCAGGCTGGAAAGAGGAGTTTCCTCTGCGTAGAGAAATACCTGCCTGGTACCATTTGCCAGTTCCCAGATTCACCACTCACCAAAGCTAGAGGAGAAAGGGGGTGTCCCCACATCAGCCAACAGACCCATCTCATTTTGCAGTAGAGGAAAATAAGGTCACACACAAGTGGAAGATGTTGTAAACAAGGCCAGAACTTGGGTGCCTTAGTCCCATGGTCTTTAGGGCACATGTATGAAACCCAGAGTCAGGATTTGGTGCTGAGTGTGCCCCCAGCTAGTAATCTGCACTGTTCTGGAAGCTTCCTTCAGCTTGTGGATTCTATAGCTGTGTGACATAGAGTGGCATATATCCCGTGTGCATGCACGTGTGTATACTACGTGTCTACTCATTCGATAGCAAGTATTTATCAAGTGCCTTGGCCAGGCTCCATTTTAAGCCCTGGAGATAAAGCACTTCACAAAACAGACATGTGGGAGTCCATGTCACAGGTCCCTCGTGCATAATGTGAGCCTAGACCCTGGTGGGTGGAGGATGTCCTATGGGTACCATGGAGGGCTATAACCCTTCTCCTGGTCTCCTCAGGCTTCTCTGGAGTCGGGGACAAACCTTGCAGGAGCATGTTCTCAGCTCCACCCCTTGCCCACCTCCTCCATGGCACCCTAGGGTGCTGCTGTGGCCTTCTGCACCCTGCCTTGCAATCACCAACTTTCTGAGCAAGATGAAAAGAGACTGGGCCCGAGTCTCCTCTTGATCCCCAGCACCTGGTTGGTGCACAGCTTCTGTAAATTCCGCTTGAATTAAGGGATGATAAAATGAGGCCATTGATTCTCACCCCGTTTTTCTCATCTGTCAAACGGAGACGATACCTATCTGGCTGACTCCTCATTGTCCTGCAGATCAGATGAGACATCGCAGATGAAAGGACCTTGGAACCAACTTGTTCTTATCATGCCCCATAAAAATGGCACCAGTTCCATGTCTCTCTCTGGGAAATGACTGGGCAGTGGAGATCCCTGGCTTTACCTGTGTCAGGGGTAAGTATATATGTTAGTATGAGTACAGGTGCCAGCATAGTGGGTCAACTCAGTCCCAAGATCTGTCATTTCAAGGAAGCTTCAGGGAGCCCCGGGACCTCTTCCTTGGCTGGCCCAACTCACAGGAACATGCAGCTGTCCAGGCCAGCAGAGCCCCAGATGGGACAGCCCTGAGCAAAGGAAAGGAAGGAACAGAGAGAAGACACCCCCACCTCCCCAGGTCTGTCCACCCACCATCTGTCTGTCTGTCGGCTGCAGCCAGCAGCTAGCCAGGCAGAACGGAAGCACTGCCCGGCCATAAATGACCACTGGCTCCAGGCTGGGCACCCGCCCTGGCCGCCTGCACGGAAGGGCCGGACTTTACCCAGCAAATCGGGAAGGAACTGGAGCCTCTGAACTTGGGACTTGGGCTCCGTCGATAAGGCCAGTGGACAAACAGAGGGCAGGGGCCAGGGCTACCCTTTATACACACAGAAGCCAGGCTCCACTCTGATACTGCCTGAGATCTTTGCCCTTTAGTTCAAACAGGAAATCTTAAAATGGAAAATGAGCTGCGTAAGGAAGGGGCGCGGCCCCCAGCCTGGAGGGAGGTTCAGAGCAGGTTGTTCCTCGAAGAGCTTTCGGGCTTCATGCAGATGAACACACACAGCCTGGGGTGTTTGGGACAGGAGTGGGCCAGAGCCCCGTGTGGAAATGAGCAGGCAGTGGGCAGATAAGGAAGCCCCGTGGGCAGCTGCGCGCAGGGGAAAGTCGGAGACTGCGGGTCTGAGCCACAGAACGCAGCATTCACAGTGTGGCTTGTGGGGAGTGACCTCACTCACAGAAACCTCAGTGTCCCCATCTGCAGACTGGGCTAGCAATCCCATCCACACAGGAGCGCTCCAGAGACGATGCGAATGAAGTCATGGAGTGAAAGTGCCATGCACATCACAAAGGAATCGGCCAGCCAGCGGCCAGCCCTGCGTCCCTGCAAGGCCCTCCCCAAAAGGAATTTCACAACTGAGAGGGGAAATCCAAAATAACATCTCCAGCCTCCTGTGCCACCCCCGTACGCCCCCATGCTAGCAGTTCAAAGAAGAGAAAATTGGGAGAAGAAAAATAATTAGAGAAGCCCGGCAGTCTCCCTGATGAGGTTTCCAAGTAATTATTCACCTGTAAATTACTCCTCTCACCTTAATCCTATCTCCAGATCCTTTCCACAAAGTAAATTCATTTATTTACATCTCTAACTATCCTGCTTTGGTAAACATTCCAACAAGGTTGGATGGCCCATTAAAGAAAAAAAAATAGAAAAGTGAGGCAGGCAGGAGAGAGAAAAATTAACTCCTAGTCCTTGCTGGCATTTACAGAGTTACCTTCAAGGGTAATTAAAGAGGAATCAAGCCAAGGCAAACCTCAGCCCAGAGCCAAGAGGGAGCCCATCACCACCAGGTGAAAACTGCAGGCCCCAGTTGCAAGGGGATTTGCTTCCCACCTGCAGGATGGAAGCTTCCAGCAATCTCCTCTCAACTCCTTCTGCCCTGGCAAGAAAAGCCTCTTTATCTAGTCAGGTTGCTGTAGACCCTCCCTTTCACTCACTGACACCCCCTCTCCCAGCTCTTCCTGACCACCCCAACCAAGGCCATCTCTGGATTTGGAACATTCAGGTGCTCAGTAAATAACTCAGCAGTTCATTCATTCAATGAAGGAATCAAAGAGCTATTCAGTCCAGTGTCCTACAGCCTCTCAAATTGGCCAAACTCACCCCCCCAGATTAAGGCCACCAAAGTCTCTGACTAGTCTCTCTTCTAGTCTCTACTCCTCTCATCCTTCACACAGAATTATCTTTCTAAAAGATAAACTAGGCCAAGTACAGTGGCTCAGGCCTATAATCCCAACAATTTAGGAGGTCAACGCGGGAGGATCGTTGAGGCCAGAAGTTTAAGGTCAGCCAGGGCAAGAAAGAGAGACCCTATCTCTACAAAAAAAAAAAAAAAAAAAAAAATTCAAAATTAGCCAAGCAAGCTCGGCACCCGTAGCACAGTACACCACCCACATACACTGAGGCTGACACTATT
The DNA here is from genome assembly GCF_000181295.1 of Otolemur garnettii. Taxonomy (NCBI): domain Eukaryota; kingdom Metazoa; phylum Chordata; class Mammalia; order Primates; family Galagidae; genus Otolemur; species Otolemur garnettii. Next base: position 11,413,680 of record NW_003852409.1, on the reverse strand, counting down.
ACAGCGCCACCCACATACACTGAGGCTGGCAGGTTCTAACCCAGCCCGGGCCACCTAAACAACAACTGCAATAGAAAATAGCCAGGTATTGTGGTGGGCACCTGTAGTCCCAGCTACTTGGGAAGCTGAGGCAAGAGAATCCCTTAAGCCCAAGAGTTTGAGGTTGCTGTGAGCTGTGATGCCATGGTACTCTACTGAGGGCAACATAATAAGACTCTATCTCAAAAAAAAAAAAAAATAGCCAGGGAAATTGGCATATGGCTATAGTCCCTGGGGGGGGGGGCGCTAGATGGAAGGATCACTTAAGCCCAGAAATTGGAGGTTATTGTCAGCTATGGTGACACCATGGCACTCCAGCCTAAGTGACAAAGCAAAACCCTATCTCAAAAAATTAATTAAAAAATTTAAAAATAAAAGTAAAAGGTAGACTAAAACCTTAAGCAAGATACCACTTTGGCTCTTGACCACTGAAGAGAAAGTCATGGTTAAGACAGTGGCACCTGTAGTCAGACACCGTGGATTTGAAGTCTGTCAGCAACAGACCACCTGTGTGGCCTTAGGTAAGTCCTTGACATCTCTGAGCCTTAGCTTCCTCCTAGCTTTCCCATCTGTGACAATAGTATCCACCTCTTCACAGTCGTTAATGAAGAAAGGCCTAGATCTAGTAAACATTAGCTATTAGCAGCGTTACCATTGTCATGATCACCATCCATGCTTGAAATGTCTTTACTGCCTTCTTGGTGTCCTCAAATTAAAGGTCAGTCATCTTAGCATGGCTCATGAAAATGGGGCACTGCTCACCTCTTAGCCTCAATTCTCACCACTTTCCCAGCCTCCCTAGTCCAGCCACAAAAGCTCTTGCATGATCCAAATGTTCCATTCTCTCTTGAACTTAGCTTTTTCCAGGACCTGCATGCCAGACCTCACCATTCAGAGACAACAAACCCAGAGAAGTGACCTCAAAGAGAAAGGGCTTGGCTCTCAGAGATTTATCCCAGCTTGGGCAGAGAGTATGTGTAAGGCTCAGGGTTAGCTCTTTCTACCAGCCTAAGTTCATGTCTCTTCTAAAAGAGCTTTCTAGTTGCTTTGAAACATCCAATGATCCTATGAAAAGGAGAAGTAGATGTGAGTCTGTTGAGTTTTAAGATGAAAGAACTCTGATCCATAAAAGCCTAGTGACTTAGCTGTGGTCACCACTTAGTATCAGCAGGGATATAAGCTATCGAAGGTAGTAGATTCAGGGGAGAGAAAAGACTTGGAGGTGGGCCTGAGTGTGCAACTCTGGCCAAGACTTTGAGCAAATGTTCACTCTCTAAGCTTCCAATTTCTCTATCTGTAAAGCAGAGATGAGGCTGACTTTCCTGCAAGGTTGTTTGGGAAGATGTGTTGAGACACCTTCTATATGAGAAAGCACCCAGCCGCTGCCTGGTCCTAGAGGTAAAACCACTGCTCTTCACGAAAGGAGAAAGGAGGGTTGTGGCGGAGAGGGAGGCTGCTCCCAGGCAGATGTGCAGGGATCTGGAAGTGGCCAAGGGCAGCGGGAGAAGGCAGCCTCCACCTCCACACCTGGACTCGGGGATTTTTACAGCCATCATCCTCAAAGGCCAAGGGCAACAGTGTCCTCAACAGAGAATCAAGGGTCAGTTAAGACAAGAAGTAGAGGCAAGGATCGGACTGAAGATGCAACTCTGGGGAAGCCAGCACACATGAGGATAAGGAAGCCCTAGTGATGAGATGAACTGGAGGCAGAAACCAGAGGGGCACCTAGGACCAGGAAACAGGAAAGGGACTTGGAAGAGGCAACACCTGAAAACATATAAGAAAGCTTATATCCCTGCTGATACTATACAGCAGCCACCGGCAATAATACTTGAACTGCAGAGAACCTTTTATTTATTCAATGTTTTACTCCATCTGTTTTTGGGTTTTTTACCTTTTTTTTTGAGACAGTCTCAAGCTATCACCTTGGGTAGAGTGCCGTGGCGTCATAGCTCACAACAACCTCCAACTCGAGCTCATGGGATCCTCTTGCCTCAGTTTTTACTATTTTTAGTAGAGATGGGGTCTCGCTTTTGCTCAGGCTGGTCTCAAACTTGTGAGCTCAAGCAATCCACCTTGGCCTCTGAGAGGATTACAGGCGTGAGCCATTGCGCCCAGCACTCCATCTGTTTTTTAAGAGATCCTTTTTTTTTTTTTTTAAATCTCACTAAAAGAATAAATGATTTCAAAATGCTAAGAAGCATGTCAGAACACATGAATTTCTCAAGGGCAAAACCGTTGGTTCCCGCCTTGGTCCAGCATCCAGCCCAGGGCCCAGCCTAGGGTACCCTCTATAAATATCACAAATAGAGAAAGAAAGAAATGACAAGCTAGCACTAACATCACAAGGGCAAGTCCCCCAGAAAGCCCTTAGATTCATATTTGCTAGTAATCTCAGATGATGATTAATAGTATTTTATCTTATTTTCTAAATGACTAAGGAGTTACTGAAGTAGAAAAGCTATTTAAGTCAAACCAACCTGAATTAACACCTGTTTCCTGCCCTTACCTCTTTGAACCTCAGTTTCTGTTAAATAAACATTATTGTGTATTTGGAATTTGTATCGGGAGGAGTCATGATAATATATATAAAGTGCCATCCATGTGGTTTTCACTTAATACATGAAACCTCGCCTATCAGACTCTAAAGACAGCCCAACGAATTCAGAAACATAGCTTCTTTGCTGTATTTCTAACCACAAAGCAATTCAGCTGGAAATAAATAACACAAAGATGACAGAAAGAAGCTTACAGTTTTTTAAAATTTATGAGCACATATCTAAATGAGGCGAAGATTAAACAAGAAATTAAAGGGTAAATTAGAGCATGCTTAGAACTGAATGTCAGGGAAAATACTGCATGTCAAAATGTACTGAGCACAGCCAAATAAACACCGGAGAGGGAAATATATCACTTTAAATGCTCAGATTAGAAAAAAGAAGAAAGGCTGTGAAACAATAAGCTCAACATTCCACTTCAAGGAATTAAAATGTAACTACAAGGGAAGTAAACATGGGAAAGAAATAAAAATGAGAGCAGAAATTAGTGGAATGGAAAATAAAAATAAGCCAGAGAGTTTAACAAAGTCAAAAGCTGGTTCTTTATGAAGTCTAACAAAACTAATAAATTTTGCATAAGAATGATCAATAAGAAAATGATATAAGGCTCAAAAAAAAATAATATTAGAGGCTCAGCACCTGTAGTACAGTGTATTATGGTGCCAGCCACATGCACCAAGGCTGGCGGGTTTGAACCCAGCCCAGGCCTGCTAAACCATGACGACTGCAACAGCAACAACAAAAAATAGCCGTGTGTTGTGGCGGGCGCCTGTAGTCCCAGCTACTTGGGAGGCTAAGGCAAGAGAATCACTTAAGCCCAAGAGTTTGAGGTT
>NW_003852409.1:11407805-11409716 GCF_000181295.1 Otolemur garnettii | reverse complement strand
AAAAAAAAAAAAAAAAAACTAAATTAAATCTATCATTTAAAATTATCCTGTAAGGAACTCCTGGGCCAAATTATCCTAAAAGCAAGTTCCAACTAAATGTCAGAGGGCAGATAACTGCAGATAAATTCGACTCTTGCAGAGAAGAGAAAGAGGAAAATAAATTCCCTATTCATTTAATGAAGAAAGTAGAGCCTTGATATCAAAATGAGGCAAAAAGCAATATAAAAAAGCAAAATTGCCAGCTAATATTACAAACCTAGATGCAAAGTTCCCACACAGAATTTTAGCAAATAAAAATTTAGCAATTTTAAAGAAAAATATTACACGTGACCAAATTTGGCTTAAATTAGATAGGCACTTTAGATATTCACCATCATAACATATTAAGGGAGATAAATCACAAGATCATGTGTACTCACAAAAAAAAAAAAAAGTTTTTTTCATGATTCAAAACTGGCCGGGCCCGGTGGCTCACACCTGTAATTCTAGCACTCTGGGAGGCCAAGGCAGGTGGATTGCCTAAGCTCACAGGTTCAAGACCAGCCTGAGCCAGAGCGAGACCTTGCCTCTAACAAATAGCCAGGCATTGTGGTGGGCACCTGTCATCCCAGCTACTCAGGAGGCTGAGGCAAGAGAATCCCTTGAGCCCAAGAGTTTGAGGTTGCTGTGACCTATGATGCCACAGCACTCTACCAAGGGCAACATAGTAAAACTACATCTCAAAAAAAAAAGAAAGTAAAAAATTCCAAAGTAAATATCATATCTAATGGTGAATTATTAGAAGACTTTCCTTTACAGTCAGTAAAAGAGAAGCTCTCCTGGTTTAAATTTGACATTTTTTCAAGGCCCAAACTCATGCAATTAGACAAGACAAATAAAAGAAAATTATAAAAATTGTGTGGTGCCTGTTGCTCAGTGGGTAAGGCACCAGCCCCATATACCAAGGGTGGTGGGTTCAAACCTGGCCCCTGCCAAACTGCAACCAAAAAATAGCCAGGCATTGTGGCGGACCCCTATAGTTCCAGCCACTTGGGAGGCAAAGGCAAGAGAATCACCTAAGCCCAAGAGCTGGAGGTTGCTGTGAGCTGTGACATCATGGCACTCTACCATCGGCAACAAACTGAAACTCTGTCTCTTAAAAAAAATTTTTTTTAAATTATCTTTATTCACAAATTATTTGATTGTCTGCAGAAAAACACCAGTAGAAACTATAAATACTTAGGAAGAATAAGGAAATTAGTCCAATTGTCCTCAGTGAATAAAACTCAAATTGCATTTTTAAAACCCAATAACCATCAGTGAAAAAATACAATTTTAAAAATACAAGTAATGGCAATGAAAATAATTGTAATAAAAAATATGCAAAGTCATTGTGGAGAAAGTTATAAAATTTGTTAAATGACATTTTAAAAGACTTAAATGGGAAGAGAAAGAAGAAATGTGTTCACAGATAGGAAATTTTGATACATAGTTATCAACTATCCCCAAATTGATCTAAAGATTCAATGCAATTGAAATCAAAATACCACTAGGGTTTTGCAAGGAACTTGAAAATGAACACCTAATTTGAAATGAATGAGCAAGACAGAAAGTAAAGGATAGAATAAGAAAGTAGCTCCCACAAAAGAAAAAAAAAAGCTCAAAACTAGAAGAAATTGGCCATGAACGGTGGCTCAGGCCTGTAATCCACTCTCTGGGAAGCCGAGATTGGGCAGATTGCTTAAGTCTCATGAGTTCTAGACCAGTCTGAGCAAGAAGGAGACCCCCATCTCTACTAAAAATTTAAAAACAGAAAATGAAGCAAGAGGATTTCTTGAGCTGGAGAGTTCAAGGTTGCTATGATGTGAACTATGATGCCATGGCACTCTACCCAGGGTGACAGATAAACTCCATCTCAAAAAAAAAAAAAAA
>NW_003852409.1:11399025-11407214 GCF_000181295.1 Otolemur garnettii | reverse complement strand
ACCTAAGGTAGTGGGTTCGAATCCAGCCTGGGCCTGCCAAACAACAATGATGGCTGCAAACAAAAAAAAAAATAGCCGGGCATTGTGGTGGGCGCCTGTGGTCCCAGCTACTTGGGAGGCAGAGGCAGGAGACTTGCTTGAGCCCAGGAGTTGGAGGTTGTCGTGAGCTGTGATGCCACGGCACTCTACCCAGGGGGACAGCTTGAGGCTCTGTCTCAAAACAAACAAACAAACAAACAAACAAATGTAGGATACAAAGCTATACATATCCTATGGACTTAACTATTTAAATCCGCAGTCCCTGGCTCTGTGCCTATAGCACAGTAGTTAACGGCACCAGCCACATGCACCAGGGTTGGCAGGTTCGAACCTAGCCCTGGCCAGCTAAAATCAACAATGACAACTGCAACCAAAAACTAGCCTGGCGTTGTGGCAGGCACCTGGAGTCCCAGCTACATAGGAGTCTGAGGCAAAAGAATTGCTTAAGCCCAAAGTTTGAGGTTGCTGTGAGCTGTGATGCCACAGCATCTACTGAGGGTGACATAGTGAAACTCTGTCTCAAAAAAAAAAAAAAAAAAATCTGCGGTTCCCACCTGCAGTACTGGTCTGTGGCCTGTGAAGAATCCAGCCGCACAGCGGGAGGTCAGCGGAGGTGACCAGGTGAGCAAGCAAAGCTTCATCCCTATCACTCACATCACCGCCTGAGCCCACCTCCGTCAGATCCTCCCATACCTCCCCCGCCCCATCCCTGGAAAAATGGTCTTCCATGAAACTGCTACCTGGTGCCAGAAAGATTAGGAACTGGTTTTCTTTTTTCTTCTATGAAGTATAGAAGCATAGGAAAAAAAAAAGAAAGACTAGAAGTAAATGTACTGAAGTGTTAACCATGGATATTTTGAATAACAGATGTCATTTTGGGGGGGTAGTTTCTAGTTTTCTGAAATGTACATATGTTCCTTTTAAAATCAAGGGAAGAAAAAAAAATGCTTTGTTTAACAAGACAAACCCCCTAATTGTAAAGATAAATACCAGGCAGTTGAAAAGAGAAGGGGAAAAAAACCAAACAAACAAGCCACTAGGTATAAAAATAACTTTCCCTGGGTTTGATCTTCAAGCAACAAGCTACAATCTCAGGAACTCTTTTTCCCCTGAGCTTTACTGGGTCCTACACAACAAAATCAGGCAAAAATGTGCCTGTTGGATTATATTGTTCCCTAGGCAGGTAGGAAAGAGAAACCTTTTGTGTATTTAAGGAAAAAGCACACCAGGCCTTATTTTTAGATTTACTGTAATGAGGTCCTCTGAAAGGTCCTGAAGCCAAGTGAGTGTGGAAAGTTAGTTTTTCCTTCTTTAAGTGCCATTTGTTTTTCTTGGGTTTTTGTTTTGTTTTGTTGGAGGTAAGTGCAATGTGGCCTTACTTCAGGCAGAGATTTTCTTTTAGATTAGCATGTTCATGGTATTCATCTGATTTGGACTCAGCCCCTTGCTGGCTTCGGCAGTTGCTAAATTGTTTCCTGGGAGGAGATGAGGAACTTGGGGCAGCAAGATAATAATAGTAGCAGCAATGGTCAGCTGGGATTACGGTCCTCCTGATACAGATGCAGGAACTGGGACACCAAATGCTGAATGGCCTGCCCTTCTTCAGGGGCATGGAGCCCCTTATGCTCCTAAATGCCCCAGCCTGCACCCAGCTCCACCTGTGCCTGACTTGGCCCCCGCCCCTCAGCCCCGTGCTTTGGCCTCTCTGTGACGGCCCACCTACACGAGCTGCTGCAAGCCAGTTACAGGGCTCCACTCAGTACCTGGTAAAAACTTTCTCATGGGCCATGTGTGGAGAGAAGGGAAAAGGAACAGAAGGAAAAAGGGTAAGGGATGGAGAAGAGGAAAATCATCCCCATAATATCAGCTAGTGTTCTTCAGTGCTTATCCCATGCCAGACATCACCGTGGGCACATCATGCTGTATTCTCTCATTTAAACATCACAACAGGCTCAGCGCCTATAGCTCAATGGCAAGGGCGCCAGCCATATACACCAGAGCTGACGGGTTCAAATCCAGCCTGGGCCTACCAAACAACAATGACAACTATAACCAAAACATAGACAGGTGTTGGGGCGGGCACGTGTAGTCTCAGCTACTTGGGAGGCTGAGGCAAGAGAATTGCTTAAAGCCCAGGAGTTTGAGGTTGCCATGAGCTGTGATGTCACAGCACTCTACCAAGGGTGACAAAGTGAGACTCTGTCTCAAAATAAATAAATAAACCTCACAATGATGCAATGCATTAGGTGATTTTTTAAAATCTATTTTTCATAGAAGGGAACTGAGCTTCAAAGTGGTTGTATGACTTGCTCACAGTCACAGGCTCTCAGGGGTGGAGCTAGGACTCCATCCTAAGAATATGGCTTTAGAACTTGAATCATCACTGTGGTTCCTCTTCTCTATGCCTTCTACCTATCACAGAACTCTTGCTGAGTTTTTCCTTTAAGACCAAAGTAAAGGATAGAAAGGGTTCAGTAACCCTCACCTTCAGGGGCCCTCTGTTTGTTGAAACACCTTGTGAGAATCCTTTGTCAACCCCTGCAATCTTTCCCCCATGTGACCTCCACTTGAGACCTATCCAAGTCCCAAGATTGTACAGAATGTCTGATTCCTCCTGCCCTGACCCATGGGCGTCTGCCACTCCAGGTTCAAGCCTATCTCCAGTTTTAGCTGCTCCTCTCCTTGCTCTGGTCTCCTGGAATATCTTCTCGGCTCACTGGGTCAAGGTGCACCTCCTCCAAGAAGCCCTCCCTGATTTCATGAAATTCATTAGTACATTCATTCAATCAACATGTTATTAAGCAGCTACCACGCAGCAAATGCCATCAATTAAATAAGCAATATTTTTACAATACATGATTGAAACTTATTAAGAAGGTCAAGAAAGCCTCCTTGAAGATTCAGTGACTTCCCAGGGGTCTGAGGAGGGATTAAGAGGAGTTAACTAGAAAAAAATAGAGGAGACGGAGAATACTGCTAAGAGGACCAGACCAAGGAAACACCGTAAACTGACAAAATGAACAAGGACAAGGTATGTCACCAGGCCCTCTAAAGCTCAGTCCCACCTGCCTCCTGAAGCAGGAAGTGATGACGCTTGCATGTCATCAGAGCACAGTGCGACTGCATTTGTAAAACCCTTGGCACAAACTCTGTCACATAGTAGGTCTCATTAACTGGCCTATCACTTATGAAAGATTTTTCCTTCGGGGAACAGAAATAATCTTGGGTATCAAAATATTATATGTAACTTCAGAGGTATCAGAGTTTCAGAGCAACAACAGTAGAATGGTATGGACCAGGTCCACTCCAGATCCCTGAGGCACCATGTCTATAATTGGTGTCCCTGTTAGAAGTTCCACCAAAGGAAGGGCTTTCGCGTGTCTTCCCCAGTGCTGAAGCAGTGCTGACTAATCTGGGAACGTTTGTTGAATGCTTAATGGCTTTACTTAGCTACTAGACCACTGGTCTCAAAGACTGGAACCATTACCATCACTGGGAACATACTGGAATTCTCAGGCTCCACTCTGGGCCTACTGAATCAGAAACTCTGAGGGTGGAGTTCAGGAATTGGTGTCTTAACAAGACTTTCAGGCAATGCTGGAGTCTGAGCAGCACTGCTCTGGAAGGAGCTTCTGGGGAGCAGGGATTGGCTCACTTGGTTCTAAGCACACACCCTGGGCAAACTCATCGGGACTGAGAAATGGATTGTTCCTCCTAGAACTCAAGTCCTACTGCAAAATTCAAGCCAACATGAAGAATGTTCAGACAAAACTATCCCAAGGAAGATGGCCTCCTCCCTCCACCAGCCTGCAGATGGGAACTCCTACTTTTGCCAAGGATGCCCTTCCCTCTGGGTATAGTCAAGTCCTAACTCAAGTTCCCTCCCCTGGAAAGCCTTGGGAAGCAACTCTAAGATGAGATGTATTATTGCTCCCTTCCCTGTGCTCCCAGGGTACAAGGTACAAGCTTCCCTTACAGCCAGCACCCCATGATGGTGTATGAATTCATTTAGAAATATCTCCCCTCTCAACAGGAAGGGGAGGTGAGGGAGTGGGGAAGGCCAAGGGAGGGTGGGTATTTGGTGGGAGCTCACCTAATATACACAATGCACGGGTACATTTCAAAACAACTAAGAGTGTATTATAAATGTCATACCACAAAAATAAGGAAATGAGGGGATGGTTATGTTAATTAGCTTGATTTAAGCATTCCACATTGTATATCAAATCATCACATTGTATCCCATAAATATATACAGTTGTGATTTAATAAAAATTAAAAAAAAAAAAGGCAGCACCTGTAGCTCAAGGAGATAAGGCACCAGCCACATATACTAGACTTGGTGGGTTCAAATCCAGACTTGGTGGGTTCAAATCCAGACTTGGTGGGTTCAAATCCAACCAAACAAAGAATAGCCGGGCATTGTGGCAGACACCTGTAGTCCCAGCTACTTGGGAGGCTGCAGCAAGAGAATCGCTTAAGCCCAGGAGTTGGATGCTGCCGTGAGCTGTGATGCCACAGCACTCTACCCAGGGCAACAGCTTGAGGCTCTGTCTCAAAAAAATAAAAAAAGAAAAGAAATATCTCCACTCTCGACATGTGCTGTGCAATATGGCACGGTGGGGCTAAGAAAATTTGAAGTGTAAGATCCGCACTGGATTTGGAAAATAGAGTACAAATTTTCTAATTTAAAATTTTCCTTTTGGCCAGATGTGGTGGCTTATGCCTATAATCCTAACACTCTGGGAGGCCGAGACTGAAGGATTGCTAGAGCTCAGGAATTCAAGACCAGCCTGAACAACATAGTGAGACCCTGTCTCTACTAAAAACAGAAAAATTAGTGAGGTATCATGGCAGGCACCTGTAACCCTAGCTATTTGGGAGACTGAAGCAGGAAGATCCTTTGAGCCCAGGAGTTGAGGTTGCTATGAGCTAGGCTGATGCCATGGCACTCTAGTCTGGGCAATGGAGTGAGACTATGTCTCAAAAAAAATAATAATAAAATGAATTTTCATTTTGATTACATGGTAAAATGATATTTTGGATATATTTCATTAAATATAGTACTAAATTAATTTCACCTCTTTCTTTTCAGTTTTCTAGGGTGGTGACCAGACACAGACATCATGCATTACTTAATAATTGGGGTACATTCTGAGAAAAGTATTGGTGGGTGATTTTGTCACTGTGGGACCATCACGGAGTGCACTTACCCAAACATATCAATACCTGGAGATGGTACAGCCTCCTACACACCTAGCCTGTATGGTCCAGCCTGTGGGTCCTAGGCTGCAAACTTGGCAGCACATAACTGTGCTGAGTACTGCAGGCAACTGTAACACACTGGTAGGTATCTATGTGTCCAAACATGCCCAGACATGAAAAAGGTGCAGTAAAAGTACTATATGTGTATCACCACGTATAATCTTCCGGGACCACCATCTTATATTTGGTCCATCATTGACTGAAAAGTTGTTACATGGCACATGACTGTATGTGGCTCGGATGGCAATTCTTTGGGGCAGTGGTCCCCAGGCAGTCAGCATCCCACTACAGCAGGGGCCAGGGCTGGTTCACCTCTGGACCCCAGGGTCTACTCCCTCTCTTGTATGCAGCAGATATTCAAGAAACAAGTGTAGAAAAGTAAAAGCAGTCATGAGTTCTTCAAAGTCTAGAAAGAATTGTTTATCTTTTCAACCGCAGATGCATTGATATCAACATCTGGGACTGATTCCAGTTTGTTCCAACTCAAAAATCAAAGAAAGAACCCAAGTTGGGGGGGAGGTCTGAAGACCCTGGTTCAGAGACTGGCCCCTAAGTCCCCAGATGATTACTTGCAACTCAGTCTTTTTTTTTTTTTTTTTTGAGACAGAGCCTCAAGTTGTCCCCCTGGGTAGAGTGCCGTGGCATCACAGCTCACAACAACCTCCAACTCCTGGGCTTAAGCGAGTCTCCTGCCTCAGCCTCCCAAGTAGCTGGGACCAAGGCGCCCACCACAGCATCCAGCTATTTTTTGGTTGCAGCCGTCATTGTTGTTTGGCGGGTCTGGGCTGGATTCGAACCCGCCACCTTAGGTGTATGTGGCTGGCACCTTAGCCACTTGAGCCACAGGCGCCGAGCCCACTCAGTCTTCTTAATGCCAATAATTGCTACATGCCCAACCCACAGGCTCTCTGGGGAAATGATTGAGAAAATAAATAGGATCCTATTGAAGAAACTATTAGCACTGGAGGAGTGTGAGAAATTAGCCTCCAGCCCCTACACCCCTCACCCCATGCCTTCCTGTTGTCTGGCCTAGATTTTCTGGAAAGCTACAGAATGTGCAAACATTGTGTTCCCCAGATTTATAGTTCATTTTATAATGTTTTGGGTGAGGCTAGAAGCTTTACACGCACTATTGTTCTACTTATCTTTCATTTAAATAGGATCTCTCTCCACTAAGAGAATTCAGGGAAAAGGGAATGGGAAGAAGCCACTAAGAGGAAGAAAGGTCCTGTCCCCTCATATCTACTTATCCCGAGTCTGAATCTCACTCCACATCCAGGGAACTGTGGGGAAAGTTGAAAGTTTAGACCAGGCTTGCAAAGTATCAAGACATCCAGCAGCCTGCCAGATGTCTAACTCCACAGCTGTCGTTGATGCAATTACAGTCCATCCTCATTATTCCATATTTACAAATTTACCAACTCATAAAAATTTATTTGCAACCCCCCAAATCAATACTTAGCAGCACTTTCGTGGTCATTCATGAACATCTGAAAAGCAGTGAAAAATTTGAATCGCGCACAGACGTTCCCAGCCAAGGTTTTTTACAAGGTGCTGCTCTCTTATTTCAGCTCCCCTGCTATAAACTAACGTCCCTTTTGCAATCTATTTGGTGCCACGTTCTGTGTATATTTGTGCTTCATGCTGATTTCAGTTTTTAAGCTTGCTGGTGTTAGCATAAGAAGGCTGTGATGTGTCTTACGGAGCTAACCTTCATTCAAGCATTATAATGCTGTTGCCTGTGAATTCAATGTTAATGACTCAACAAAATATATAAATAAGGTGTCTTTGAACAGAAACACATATACAACATAGATGTGTATAAATTGGTGGACAAAAACTTTGTGAACAGAGACTCAAAGAGAGCTCAGCCTCTATTTCCCCTGGCAACAATGATTTGGTATTCAGTAATTCACTGTTCACAGCCACTTATAAGAAAGAACTCAGCTGACTGGATGCAGTGACTCATGCCTATAATCCTAGCACTCCGAGAGGCCAAGAAGGGAGACTCACAAGAGGACAGGAGTTCGAAACCTGGCGGGGCAACATAGCAAGACCCTGACTCTACAAAAATAGAAAAATTAGCCTGGCATGGTGGTACACACCTGTAGTCCCAGATCCTACAGAGGTAGAGATGGAAGGATCCTTCGAGCCCAGGAGTTAGAGGCTGTAGTGAACTATGAGGATACCACTGTACTCTAGCCCAGGTGAGAGAAACTGTCTCAAAATATATTTTTTTTTTTTGGCAGAGGGATGAATTCTTTTCTAGAATCTTGTTCAAGTATTGTGTGTCTATGTGCATGTGTATGTGTCTCTGCGAGAGAGAAAGACTGACCATGGTATTTACAGACTAAGATACTGTTCATGTTTTATGGCTTACTTTTTATCAGTTGGCTAACATGTTCCAAACGTGTTATCAATGCTAATAAATACGGAGCTCTGTTATTAGCCTTGACAACTACATAGTACTCCATTAAATGAATATATAACAATATACTAAATCCTTCTTTTATGGAAGGACTTATGTGTCCATGTGTTTTCAAGATTGTTCTAAAACAAATATTATTACTTATTATAAAGTAAATATTTGCTCAGACAGAACATTTGGAAAATACAGAAACATGAAGTTTTCTATTTTAACTTTCTTATAAAAAATAATTTTGAATCAACATGAATTATCTAGAATAACAAGAAACTGATTTTACTGCACATCCAAGAAATTCCAGACTTGATAGTAATGCCTATTTGAAAATGAGCAAAACCAGGGCTGTTTTCCTGGTAGCTAACCTCGTCCTCCTCTTCTTTCTCGTAAAGAAAAATCCAGATACCATACTGCTGACTCCCAGAGAACTGCATTACACAGAACTGAATTTGTCTTAGGACAC
>NW_003852409.1:11383098-11397911 GCF_000181295.1 Otolemur garnettii | reverse complement strand
AGGCGTTGTGGCGGGGGCCCGTAGTCCCGGGCACTTTGGGGGGGGGGGGGGGGGACTCGCTTAAGCCCAGGAGTTGGAGGTTGCTGTGAACTGTGATGCCACAGCACTCTACCCAGGGGGACAGCTTGAGGCTCTGTCTCAAAAAAATAGAAAAATTAACCAGGTGTTAGGGTGGGCACCTGGAGTCCCAACTATTTGGGAGCCTGAGGCAGAAGGATCACTTGAACCCAGGAGTTTGAGGTTGCTATGTGCTAGGCTAATCTTGGGCAAAAGAGTAAAACTCTGTCTCAAAAAACAACAACAAAATATGGGAAGCTGGAAGAAAAATAAAATCACTTCTATTCTCGACGCCTACTACTAACATTTTGGTGTATTTCCCTGCAACCTTTTTCTATGCATACTTAGTAGCCTATTTTTATATAACTGGAACAATAGAATAAATACAATTTTATATCATACTTACTCTAATCATAATATAAGCATTTTCCATTTATAATGCTTTTCATAAGCATTTTAATGGCTGTATAATATTCCATTGGGCAGTATGTAATAGTTTACATAATGTTACCCCTATGTTCAAACTTTTAGATTGTTTTAACTTTTTCTCTATTATACCTAAAGTTTTGATCTCAGTGTGTGAATCTAAGTCTGCAGTTTGGATTACTTCCTTATGGGAGATTCCCAGAAGTGGAATGACTAGCTTGAAGGCCATGAACATTTTTCAGGCCTGTGATACATATTGCCAAATCGCTTTCCCAAAAGGGTTGTACCATTTCACACTCCCACCAGCAGTGTTGCTCATTCCATTTTTAATGGTATCATGTGACTGCAATGGCCAATAGCAAGGTTTAAATAAACTGTGATACATCTAGCCAGTGAATTATATAGCCCATGAACTTGATCATGGGGCCTGTGTAACAGCTTGGAAAAATAGTTATGCTGCAATGTGGAGCAGAAAACAGAATCGAATGTAATTACCCCTGCATAAAAAAATAAGAAGAAGTTTGACTAAGGATGAGAACTGGAAAAAAAACAGAAAACACTGACATGTAAGGATAAGTGTGGCAAGGTGATGACTGTAAGATTTATCACTGTCCCTCTGGTTATAATTATTTTCATTCTCTCTGTGTTAATTTCACCTTATGTTGCTATAGCACTATTTAACATTTCACAAACTTCACATACCAACAAAGAATTCAGGCTATAAAATTGCACAGGACAGGATTTCTCAAAAGCTGCTCCTGCTGGAATCTAGCATTTCCAAGTGTTTTCGCGGCTACAGGATCATGGTGGTCTTTTCTGAATTCCCAGAAATAATTAAGTCAATGAATGGAATTTTCTCAAATGTAAATTCTCTCATGATTTTTCTTTCCCCTCAAACCTCTGGCAACTGCCACCACTCTTCTCCTAGCAGATGACAAGGATGAAGACTTCACAAAGAGTAGCAGAATACCACTGAAACGGCTGGTCACATTCTATGGGTCCTGGTCTTGTCCACCACTATTTTATGGCCGTGTGAAGGACAGTCACATTCTCTGCTAGCAAGATTGTTCCAAGTCCTGTGAAAGAGTGAATAGGTTATGACGATCCCCCAAGAGCATTGTGATGTCAGTGGCTGAAATTCACCAGCTGTAGAGGTTTGAACAAAGCTGAGTTCTGACTCCTCCTGTCTCTTGCCCTGATCTGGGTGGAAGAAGCACAACAGATGACATAATCCAGGGCTGATGGGGCGTTGCTTCCAAAAGTAACGGGAGAAACAAGACTCTTAAGCAGCCCTGTCCTCGGTGTTATGTTTGGTGTTCTCCTTGCCTCTAGTTCGGTAGTCCTTAGCCTTTTTGGCACGGGGGACAGGTTTCGTGGAAGACGATTTTTCCATGGATGAGGGTCGGAGGGGGGAGGGTTTGATGTGAATCTGCAAGCTACTGATTCATTGTGGTCTCTGTGCAGTCCAACCTCTCTGCTAATGACAATTTGCATTTGCAGCAGCTCCCCAGCGCTAGCATTGCCACCTCGGCTCCAAGTCAGATCATCAGGCATTCGATTCTCATCAGGGGCACACCACCTAGATCCCAGCATGCATAGTTTACGTAGGGTTCCTGCTCCTATGAGGATCTAATGCTGCTGCAGGTGCGACAGGAAGTGGACTGCAGGCAGCGATGTGAGCGATGAGGAACAACTATAAATACGAATGAGGCTTCACTTCCTCACCCTCCCATTCACCTCCTGCTGTGCAGCCTGGTTCCTAATCAGCCACAGACCCGTACTGGTCTGGTCCGGGGACTGGGGACCACAGCTCTAGTCTCTTCCCTGCTCTGTCAATATTCTGCAGTGACTTTAAGTATAGCTACCTAAAATAGTTCTATCTTAAGTGTAATCCAGGGGCCAGGAACCAGCATACCTGGGGAACTTGTTAGAAATGCAGAATGTCAGGCTCCTCCCCAGACATATGGAAAGGGAATCTGCATTTTCACAAGATCCTCAGGTCATCCACATTCACACCATGGCGGAGAAACCCAAGGCCAGACCATTCTGGGTGACAGGTTATCCTTCTGCCCAAACCCTTCCAGCAGTTCCCCATTGCCTGGAGCAGGGATGTCCCATCTTCTATTTTCTCTACCACACTGGAAGAATAACAGATGTCTTGAGCCACATATTAAATACACAAACACAGCTCAGCACCTGTGGCTCAAGTGGCTAAGGCGCCAGCCACATACACCTAAGGTGGTGGGTTCAAATCCAGCCCGGGCCCACCAAACAACAATGACGGCTGCAACCAAAAAAATAGCCGGGCGTTGTGGCGGGCGCCTGTGGTCCCAGCTACTTGGGAGGCTGAAGCAGGAGACTCGCTTGAGCCCAGGAGTTGGAGGTTGCTGTGAACTGTGATGCCACAGCACTCTACCCAGGGGGACAGCTTGAGGCTCTGTCTCAAAAAATAAATAAATAAATAAATACACAACACTAACTGAAAGCTAATTAGAAAAAAAAAAAAAAAGTTCATTCATACGTTTCATGATGTCCCACACCACAGATAAGCAAAGAAAGTTCTCACAACATCAGCATGTGGTGTGGGCTGCAGGTAGACACCCCTGGCCGGGAGGAAACCATCTGACTTTCTCAATCTGCTCCCAGCCTACCTATCCAGCTTCTTTCCAGGCAGTCCTCACACTCAGCATTCCCCCAATGCACTGGGCTTTCTGGAGCCAAACAAAACACATCTTCGCATATAGTTCCCTCTCTGCAAGAATGCCTTTCCATGATTAAGGAAATCATATTCAACCTTCCAAACCCAGCATAGTCCTCCTCCTCCAAGAAGTCTTCTTGGACTCCTCCTTCCAATACCCTCCCCCCTTCCTCTGGGTTCTACAGCCCTCATATTTTAAGGGATCTATGTGTATGTGCATGTATACCCTAGCAGGTGGGAATCTTCTTGTGAGTTTCTTCATAGGTAATTAAGCCATGTTTGTTCAATGGAAACGAATGGATAGACAAATGAATGGATGAGTGCTACTTCAGGCTCTCCCATAGAATCACTGACGTGAGTTTCCTCTTTGAAAAATGTCATGGATGTTGTAAAAATACAGTAGGTTTGTGCACGGACAAGTGCTTTGTAAATCACAAACATCTCTAAGATACAGGTAAAGCCAGACCTTTCCAGGAGCCATCCCTGGATCTGCCCAGGGTTGACTTCCTAAGAATGACCTGAAGGGACTTAATACATACAGAGTCCAAGACCCCACCTGCAGAGATTCTGATTTGGGAGGAATTTTGCATTTTAACACAACTTCCAGGTGGTTTCAGTGGGAAAGCAGATCTGGAAAGAGCTGACAGCTGACCTGGAGGCTTATCTCCCACTCCTGGACAGTGCAGATTTAAGGAGGCCTTCACTCTCAAGGTTGTGCAAATGCAGGACAGGCTTTCTGAGAGACAGGGCCTTCTTAAAAACTATGCACCCTAGAAGACCCCCAACCTAGACCACCCAACACAGCAGGCCTCCACCCACTGCGGCCTACTGTGCCCGCCTTTTAAGGAGCATAGACTTGAGCCTTGAGCCTTAGCTCCAGGGTTTCAGCCACAGGCAGGCCCAGGTGAGTTGAGGACAAAGTGCCCACATGACCTTGAAATTCCAGGCCCAACCACTGCAGCCCCATTAACAGTCTGTTTTCTCTTACGTGGGAAAGAAGCAGACTGATTCTAACCTCATGCCCCACAAAGTCTGACCGCCACAGCGCGCCAGGGGCCTTTGAAGAGCCCAGGACCTGGAATCTGAGCAAGCAAGATTTTCCTCTGTTCTTTAGACCCCAATTGCCAGGCTTGAACATTCCACAATCCTGGTGGTTCATGGGGGCTGTCCCCAGGCTGCCACACGCGAGACTGGGTGATGGCCCACTTTTCCTAGGCTGCTCACCACCCCTGACTTCCCTGAGGGGACGGAGGTCTCTCCCCCCTCCCTCTTTTTATTCTCATGGGCTGCCCTGGCTGTGTGCCCAGGCTCAGAGGATGGAACGTCCCATATGTTTTTCTTTCTTATCCCCATTACGACTTCACAAGGTAGGTACCATTAATATATAATACTATGCCAAGGCTCAAAGAAATGAGGGAACATGTCCGAAATCACAGGGCAAGTCAACAGCAGAACTGGAATTCAAGCCCCTAAAGTTCTGTTATCCTGAATGTGTACACAAACATACACATACACACACACAGACATATGCCCTGCTTTGGGGTTTTCTTCCCCTAAGACAGGGTCTTGTTGCCTTGGGTAGAGTGCAATGACATCATCATAGCTCCCTGCAGCCTCGTCCCTGGGCTTAAGGGATCTTCCTGCCTCAGCCTCCTTAAGTGGCTGGCACTACAAGTACCCACCACAACACCTGGCTAATTTTTCTATTCTATGTAAAGACGAGGTCGGTTTTGCTTAGGTTGGTCTTGAAATGGATCGCAGGCGTGAGCCACCGGGTTGGCATGCATCCCCTGCTTTGTGTTTTAAACCTCTTCTTCTATTCCTCTGGAGCACCTGTAGACCACAGGCAGCAGCAGCTTGGGATCTAGCAGTTCTCTCTGAGGGTATTTTCCCAGGCCACGGTTGGATTCTTAGAGGGTTGAGGGTGCATGTGTGTGCACACCATGGACATATTTTCAAAATAATGTATTTACATCGGTGTAATAAAATATAATTATAAAAATATTTAAAATGAAATTAATGATACAATAGTGTAGGCTGCCTTATTAAGGCATTAATTGACAAGATCTGATGATAAGTCTATTTCTTCATAGAAATAAGCATAAGTGACATTTGAGAACTCTGCAATTAATGTCATTTGATATAAAAACGTCAGTGATTTCCAAAAACAACACACACACACATTTACTCTCAATTGCCACCCATCAGCAGAGGCCAAATGGAGTGGAATCTATGGCCACACAAAATGGGCTGCGCGGAGTACAGCAGAGACCCTCCCTTCTGACGCTTCCTTCATGCTTTTGCAGTTAGGGCACCTACACACAGATTCTCTTAGGGTCTCCAAGATTGCCCAGAAAGAGGGTAGGAATGATTCTCCTCTTGAAAAAGTAG
Organism: Otolemur garnettii; assembly: GCF_000181295.1. Classification (NCBI taxonomy): domain Eukaryota; kingdom Metazoa; phylum Chordata; class Mammalia; order Primates; family Galagidae; genus Otolemur; species Otolemur garnettii. The sequence continues at coordinate 11,392,339 of NW_003852409.1, read as the reverse complement.
AAAACAAAGATTTTCATTCAAGGTCACAGCTCGTGAGATGCAAACCCTCACCCCTCGCTGTCTGTCCAGGACCCTGTGCAAGGTGACTGCTAAGCAGGACTGAACAGCTCATTATCAGCCCCCCGCTGGAGCGCTCAGCCATTACCTTGGTAACAGGAGAGGTGAGTGTGTCTGGATGGGGAGGAGGAGGATGTGTGTGCAGGTACTCCCGCGTCGTGCACGCTGATTCCTGCATAACTTCACAAGACTGCTGGAGTTGTCCAAGCAATCCTACATCATGGCCCACCACCCCCAAGAAACACTAATTTCCAAAACCTGACCAAATGGGGGTGAATCCCAAAACAATCCACGGCATGGCAGTGGGAGACAAGAATCCCCAGACTCAGCAGACTGGCTGTCTTGGGCGCTGGGGGTCAGACAGTGGAGGATGAGGGCAGATGGCAGGGCTCTTCAGATGGCAGAGAAAGGGAATTGGAATATTTGTGACTTGCAGAAAATGGGGAACCACCAGACGTTTTGTAGGAGAGGAGAGACCAACTGAGCACTGTACGTGAAGGTCAAGAGCTGGGCTTAGGGAAACAAACACTTCCTGAAGTTGGCCCCACACAGTCCTGTACTCAGTACTGGGTTGGGATGGGCAGTGGTGAAGAGAGAGAGAAAGAAGATGGAGTCCCCTATGATGACAAATATTGTGACAGAAACAAGCCCCAGGAAGATTTAATGGCAACAGCAGACCAGAATGAAAGGCTAGGTGACAAAGAGGAGGGGCCAGAGACAGGGAGAGGGGGCTGCAAGGGTATTTATAGCAATGGCAGCATCTTGGGGAGGAGGGACAGCAAATGTGAGTAGGGCACGGTGAGGACACCTCCCACCTGACCCCCAGGGCCACATTTCTGCACTCTGCGCCCCAGAGGCTAACATTTACAGACTGTATTACTGATAACCTTGGCCCTGCTTCTAGCCAAGTACAGCCTAAGGGAGGCAGTGGCAGGAGATCAGAGGACAGGAGGGAGGTGGGCACATGCATCCCCCGCTCTGCCTCTTCCTCCTCTGAGTCCTTCAAGCCTGGAGGAGATGACAAAGTACTCACTGTTACTAGTCCCAAGGTACTCCCCTAATGCTCTCTGGTTTTCCCAAACTTCACCTACACTTTGTGTCACCTTATTAAACATCCCCAAGTGTACATTCTGCATCCTGCTGGGATGGTGACAGATGCAGCAAGTCAGGAGGGAGTTTTCCATTATTCAAATACACCACCACAATCACCTACTCCAGGCGAGGAGCAGGGACAGTACCTGTGAGTGTACAGCACTCTACAGTTAGCAAACCTCTTTCTTCACAGCTCACTACCACACCATAAGCATCAGGCAGATCAAAGGCCACCATTCCATCTCATAGATGCAGTAGCAGAGGCCCAGAGAGCATGTGGAGACTTAGCTGAGAGGCAGGGTTGGTCAACTAGAGAGCAGGGCCTGCACCCTGATTTTTTTCAGTTGTTAATTCAGTCCCTTTTGACCAACCCAACTTTAAGCAGGCCTGAAATGCTGAAAGAAATTCAAGAGGCCTTTTATTTTACATGCATTTTGGTTGGATACTGTCTGAATTGTTAAATTACACTCTCTATTATAAATTTACAGAAGAGGATTTTAAAAAAAAAAAGAAATTCAAGAGGCCTTTAGCACACACCACACACACACATGCACACACGCCTTCAATAGAAATCAGTGATTCATTCAACAAACATTTATTGAGCTCTGACCAGGTTTACAGACCTCTATTAGAAACTGAGGATGAAAAGATTAGATATAGGGAGAGGGCGAATGAGTCAGAAGAAGGGGTGACAGCACAGGGTGGCAGAAGAGAACACCAGCCCCAGAGTCAGCGGTCCTGGTTCCCAGGCCTAGACTGTGACATGCGGCTCTGAGGTCTTCCATTGACTGAACTCAGAACATCTCAGAGGTCAACCACTCTGGGTTTAGACAAAATAGTCAAGCCAACTTCAGACACAGCCGCAAAGTTTGACTCTTCCCCAGCTTCTTAGACTCTTCACCACCTTGATTGCTGGAGGCGCCGTGCCTCCCACCCCACTACCTAAAGTTCCCCATAACTGTAGCTTCTTACCTCCAAGACTTTGCACTAGCTGTTCCCTAGGCCTGGAAGGCTTTTCCTCACTCCTAGCTCTACAGTTCACCCTTGAACAACATAGGAGTTAGGAGCACCAGCCCCTTCCCCAACCCTGGCAGTCAAAATTCCACATACAACTTTTTATTCCCCCACTACTTAACTACTGATAGCCTACTACTGACTGAAAGTCTTACTGATAACAAAGTTATAAAATGCATTTTGTTTGTTATATGAATTATATACTATGCTATTATGATAAACTACAGAAAAGAAAACATTGAGAAATGTTAAGAAAATTATAAGGAAGAGAACATATATTTACTATTCAGTAAGTGAAAATGGATCATCATAAAATTGTCCATGTTGTCCTCACCCTGGGTAGGCTGAGGAGGATGAGGAGGAAGAAGTATTGGTCTTGATGTCTTAGGGGTGGCAGAAAGTGGGAGGAAATCCAAATAGAAGTGGACCCCCACAATTCAAAGCTTTGTTGGTCAAGGGTCAACTGTATTTCTTAACCTGGAAAAGATTCACGATTCAGTTCAGGCTAGTTCCTGGACCCTCAGTAGGAACTTGTACAATACTAGGCACAGAGAAAGCCCCCTCCCCAACTTTTTGGAATTTATAATAAAATATCTAGCATGTAGTGAGTATATTCTATCCCTGTATAATAAAAATAATATCAAATAAACATTTGGGGAATAGGAACTTGAATGTGGCTGAAGAGTGAGTGGGTGGGTAGGTGGTTGGCTGGATGGGTAGATGGATGGACGGATGAGTTGAGGATGGGTGAGGGACAGCAGGTAGATGGGTGGGGAATTGGATGGATGGATAGCTTTATAGATAGACAACTAGATGACAGGGACAACTTGCATTGATCAAGAGGGATTTGGGGACCTAATGGATGACAGTGGGCAACTTGCATTGATCAAGAGGGATTTGGGGACCTAATTCCCAAGGTGATAGGAAAGGGTAGAAATCTGATGATTTGGGGACTGTGGAGCTTAGTCTTAAGGAACATTAGGAATCTTGCCAGGAAATGGTAAGATTTGCTCTGCTCATGGACAAGTATCCATTAGCACAAAGCCCTCAGTAACTTCCATCCTGCTGTTCCATGAATCCCTGATGACAGTGCCAGCCGTAAAAGTCTGTAACCACCTGACTCATTGACGGGACTTGACATGACAGTAGTCCATTGGAATTAGCTTAAGATATGGGAGCTGACAAAAACATCCCGATTTGTTACTCCTCTGATGAATACAGTGATGAACAACAGTGAAGAAATAGATGGAAGAAGAGGCAGGGAGGCAAGAACTGCTACTAAAACAAGGAGGAAACCCCTCTCTTAGTGTCAGCGCTTCCAAGTGTGGCTTCGGCGTGCCCAGAGACCAGCCACCTCCCCGGGATGTCTCAGTCCCTGCTACAGAGGACTTTCTTGAACCTCAATGAGCTCTGACAACTGTGTCCCAACCTGCACTGCTCCTGAGAAACTCTCTACATACAGGAAACTCATGGCTTGTTGGGTCTGTGCCTTCCAGAACTTCCTGAGGGCTACGGAGAGCCCTGTGGCTTCCAGACCAATGCTGCTTAGCCCAGAAAAAGCCACTCTGGCGAGTTATTACTAGCATAGAGCTCGATTTCCCTTAGAACCAAAGATGAAACATCAGCAAGAGTCTGTTTTCTGTGATAGCCTGTAGTGCAAGGGGATTCTTTTTCTAAGTACAACACTTAAAGTTAATGGGAGAGAGAATTCAGAGCTAGCACCAACAGTGAGAAGGCTTCAGAAGTACTTCAGCCTTGACAAAGCCTTTCACGCTGGTTCATTTTCCTCTCCATAAGATCCCTCTGAGGAGGGTCTCGAATTTGACCACACGATAGAATCACCTGGGAAGTTTTTAGAAATCCTGATTTTTATAGCCAGACCCCAGAACAATGACATTAAGCATCTAGGGGATGGGGTGGGTCAGAGCCTAAGATGATTTCAGTGTCAGCTCAGGCAAGAACAGGTCCTCCGAGATCTTAGGCCCATTTTTGCTAAGGCAGGAGGCTCAGGTGAAATAAGTTGGTTCCAGATCTCAAGAATATGGAGGTGAATTTGTAAACAAGGTCCTCTGCTCACTCCCTGTGTTCTTCCAGATGGGAGTTTGACAGCCATGTGATAAAAATGTTAACTAACATGCACAGTTGTCCCCTTATCTGAGTGCAATACACTCCAAGCCCCCCAGTAGAAGTCTGAAATCATGGATAGTGCTGAAGCCTATATACACTATGGTCTTTCAATCTAGTAACTGAGGCAGCTACTAAGTGACTAATGGGCAGGGAGCCTAGACAGTGCCGTTACAATAGACATTGGGATAATTCCTGTCCTGGGTGGGGTGGAGAGGGACAGCTCGAGATTCCATCATGCTACTCAGCCTGGTGCACAATTTAAAAGTTATGAATTGGACTCGGCGCCTGTGGCTCAAGCGGCTAAGGCGCCAGCCACATACACCTAAGGTGGCGGGTTCGAATCCCCAGCCCGGGCTCACCAAACAACAATGATGGCTGCAACCAAACAATGGCCAGGCGTTGTGGCGGGCACCTGTAGTCCCAGCTACTTGGGAGGCTGAGGCAGGAGACTCGCTTGAGCCCAGGAGTTGGAGGTTGCTATGAGCGTGATGCCATGGCACTCTACCCAGGGGGACAGCTTGAGGCTCTGACTCAAAAAAAAAAAAAAAAAAAGTTATGAATTGTTTATTTCTGGAATTTTTCGTTTAACATTTTTGTACTACAGTTGACCAGGGGTAAATGAAACTATAGAAAGAGAAACCACAGATGGTGGGGTGGGCTACTATATTGATCTCCGATTACATATGAACACTCTAATAAGCACTTTACTTGTTAATTCATTTCATCTCACTACCTAACACCCAAGTAATTACTGCTTCTTTTTTTTTTTTTTAGACAGAGTCTCACTGTGCTGCCCAAGTCAGAGTGCAGTGGTATTGTCAGAGCTGACAACAGCCTCAAACTCCTGGGTTCAAGCAATCCTCCTGCCTTGGCCTCCTGAGTAGCTGGGACTACAGGCACATGCCACCATGCCTGGTTAATTTTTCTATTTTTTGTAGAGATGAGATATCACTATGCTGCCCAGTCTGGTCTCCAATTCCTGGCCTCAAGCAATCCTCCCACCTTAGCCTCCTAAATTGCTAGGTATACAGATGTGAGTCACCATACCCAGCCTAATTACTTCTATTATTTCCAGTTTACCAATAAAGAAACTGAGGCACAAAGAGCTTCAGGCCCTTACCAAACTTCACAGTAGGTGGTGGAGATGCTATTCAGACCTGGCCATCTGACTCTATCACTCCACTAAAGTGCATCACCAATAGCTTTTCACCGTTCATCAGCCACAGGTGCTGGTGCCTAAGGCAATAGATAGACAGTAAGCCGATCTGCTGGGTTCAAGTTCTGACTCTGCTATTTACTTTGTGGACTTTGAGCAAGTTCCTAATTCTCTGTGTCTCAGATTCTACATCTGTAAAATGGGGATGATATTCATTGTATGAATTTGTCACAATTGAAAGATATACTACATATGAAACTTTTTTATCCATACATATGAAACATTTGGAATAGTGTCAGGCACGTAATAAATACTAAAAATGGGCTCGGTACCTGTGGCTCAAGTGGCTAAGGCGCCAGCCATATACACCTAAGGTGGCAGGTTTGAATCCAGCCTGGGCCCACCAAACAACAATGACGGCTGCAACCAAAAAATAGCTGCAACCAAAGAATAGCTGGGTGTTGTGGCGGGCACCTGTGGTCCCAGCTACTTGGTCCCAGCTACTTGGCAGAGGCAGGATACTCGCTTGAGCCCAGGAGTTGGAGGTTGCTGTGAGCTGTGATGCCACAGCACTCTACCCAGGGGACAGCTTGAGGCTCTGCCTCAAAAAAAAAAAAAACTAAAAAAGTTTGCAACTATTATCAGATTGTTTCACTACCCAAGGGCAACACTGATATCCTCCCTTTATCAGAGAGAAGGGATATACTGAGAATAACTAAAAAGCACTGGATTCTATTTTCTACCTGACATGACCAAGCTCTGGTTATCCTTTCAAGGATTTCCTTAAGCCAACAGAAGGTGTCCATGTTCCCCAGGACTGGGCCCTAAGCCCTTGGCTCTTACTGTACATTGCCTCCCACCCCCAAGATCTCATACCCACCCACGGCCATCCTCATACTAATAATTCCCAGATCCTTGTCTTCAGCCTATATTTCCCTTCCGAACTCCAAATTTTTATCTCCAACCACCACTTGAATATGAGTACTAAAAACTCAACATGTTCAAAAATAAATGTATCATGTTCCTAAATATTTGTTATATGCCCTCTCTCTGAAAGAACTGGACCACCGTTCAAGCTGCCATTGATTATGTCATCTTCAAATCTATCAGTTCCATTCCCTCCTACCACTAATAGCTTCTCCCAGTTCACTCCTGCCTCTCTACTTGGGGCCAGATCTTGCCTTGACCATCTTATCACACACTGGAATATTCTCCCAACACCCTCCCCACATTTAGTCTCTCACCCAGTCAATGCCATGACTGGGGAATCCAAAACACCACTTCAGTAGCAGCACTCCTAAAATGATCTCCAATGACTACCAGAAGAACACTGTCCAAATCCCTCATCTGGCTTTCAGAGGATGTTATGAAGTGTTTATTTCTGGAATATTTCGTTTAATATTTTTGTACTGCAGTTGTATATTCTGCCGGGCACAGTGGCTCATGCCTGTAATCCCAGTGCTTGGCAGGCTGAGGCAGGTAGATTGCCTGAGCTCACAGGTTCGAGGTCAGCCTGAGCCCGAGAGAGAGCCCCATCTCTAAAAAATAGCCAAGCATTGTGGCAGGCACCTGTAGTACCAGCTGCTTGGGAGGCTAAGGCAAGAGGATCACTTGAACCCAAGAGTTTGAGGTTACTGTGAGCTATGACTCCACAGCACTCTACCGAGGGTGACAAAGTCACCCTCATGGAGAAAAAAAAAAGAATAAAAAGAAAAACCCTCCTATTTCTATGGTAATAGCTCTATTTGGGAGATACTTTTCATTTTAATATTTCTTACAGTTTCATCTCATAACTTCTCTTCAAGTTTACCACTAAAGAAAAAAAGTGCCTATCGATGGGCTGATTCATCGTCCAATGTGAACTTCAAATCATTCTTTTTAATTTTCTCTCAACTGCCAAGGAGCTCAGTACGAGTTCTGTGTATTATTTGCAGTAGATGCCCCTACCCTGTGTATATGCATCTGTCTCCCTTCTTTTGACAGGTCTATTTTATGCCTTCTCAAGTCTCTTTTGGGGAGGAAAAAAAAGCCAAAATGATTTAATATGGATAAAAGATGACACTGTATGCAATACTTTTTTTAGATGCAATCACATATATGTACCTTCTAAATACAGGAGAACATTCAAAATCAACTGCTGATTTCGAGCACCTGAAACCTGACAAACGGCTTTAAAGACAGAGCGAGTGTTTTACTCACATTAGAGGTACCATCTCCCATGAATACTCCCCCTACAAACTGTATAGAGCTTGCTGCAGTGCCCGACACATAGTAGGACCTCTGCAAATAGTCATTAAACAAATGAAGACATCAGCCTTCATGGTCATTAAAAAAAAAATTAGAAAGTAAAAAGCCTTTTACTGATGTAACAATGAAAAATTTGGAACGATAAAAAGCCTTTTACTGATGTAACAATGATGATGGAATGATAATGATGGCATGATGATGGTGGTGGCAACCTGTGTACGCTGCAGGCTCACCAGTGGTAACCTGTGTACGCTGCAGGCTCACCAGCACCAGCCTTCCATTAACACTTTCCAGAGCAGCATATTCTTAATCCTTCAAACCACAACGTGAAGCCCATTTATTATATCCATTTCACTGGTAAAGAAATTGAGGCATGGAACAGCTAAACATAGCGAGACATTGCTGGAATTTGGGCTCAGTTCTGTCAGTCGCTACAGTCCATGGTCTTTTCCAGCTTAAATATTTGTGAATATCTGATACCATTCCTATAATTTGGTCATCTGTTCAGGTGACAAGACAGGGAGAAGAAATTTAAATATGACTTGTTTTTTCACCTTGCTAGTTCCGCAGACAGCTTCTTTCAAGTAGAACTAGAAGAAGAATGATAGAGGACAGGATACGGCTGTATATGATTTATGATATGCAAATGATACGATTTATGATTTGTATTTTGATAAATGTATCATAAAGCACTGAAGTCCTCATCCGATCACAAATTCCTCCTCCCTTCTAAGCGTGCCCAGTGATTTTTCATATCTGTTCTGCCGTTTAACTCTACAAGCCTATATAAGGTAGGTTCTACTATTTCTGCCTTACAGATAAGGAAACTCAGCCCAAGGGGATCAAATGATACAACCAATGTCACCAGTGATGGACCTGAATGGCCCTAAGCTAACTGGCCTCCAAAGCTATGTCTTTCTCACTGCATAACCGTGACCTCAGCCTGGTGTCGTCAGAATCGAGGTGTTTTAACCATGAGAAGTATGCAGGCATGTGTCAAGCACATATGTACACACATATCTTGAGAAGTAGGGGGTTTAGAGGTACAAAAATCAAGAATGTTTGGGGATAAGCTGGGCATTGTGGGAGGTACCTGTAGTCCCAGCTACTAGGGAGGCTGAGGCAAGAGGATCACTTGAGCCCAAGACTGTAAGGTTGCTGTGAGCTACGACACCACAGCATTCTCCTGAGGGTGACAAAGTGAGATTCTGTCTCAAAAAAAGGGTGGGGGGTATTTTGGATAGAGATGAACTAAGAGAGAGGCTCGGGCTTCTGTGCTATCTGATGCGGGCTGAACCAACACCAGGCTTAAGGGGATAAAAAGAAGGACGAGCCAGCTCAGCGCCTGTGGCTCAAGTGGCTAAGGCGCCAGCCACATATACCTGAGCTGGTGGTTCAAATCCAGCCCGAGCCCACCAAAAAACAATGATGGCTGCAACCAAAAAATAGCCAGGCATTGTGGCAGATGCCTGTAATCCCAGTTATTTGGGAGGCGGAGGCAGGAGAATCACTTGAGCCCAGGAGTTGGAGGTTGCTGTGAGCTGTGAT
>NW_003852409.1:11381842-11382880 GCF_000181295.1 Otolemur garnettii | reverse complement strand
TGCAGCCAAGCAAGAGGACTATTTTTTGTTAATAAAATATCAAATTAGAGCTAGTAAGTATGGATTCAACCATACTTACTGCTTTGTACAGTAAGTACGACTGAGCCTACATCCCTCCCATCCACGCGCCACATGTACCTGACATGTACAAAGACTCAACCTCCATCCTCCGCAGGCTCCTGGGTCTCTCTTTTCAACACTCCAAATTTATCATCTCCTTACCTCCTCTTAATCCCTACCCCTGGGAGGCCCTGAGAGGGGTGAAAGGAGTCTAAAGAGCTCACAGCTCCCTGTCCTGCTTCAGGAGGTCCCTGTGGGGAGTCAGGCCACTGGCGGCCTGGAGCCTCTGGATTTCCTTGCACGCTCCCCAGCCAGCCTGCGGTTCCATGCCTTATGCTGTTCATCCGCCACGACGCCTTCCTTCCCTCCTCAGGCTCCTGTGACTACTCTCTAAAGTCAGCTCTGGGCCAGGTGTGGTGGCTCACACCTGTAATTCCAGCACTCTGGGAGGCAGAGGCAGGAGGATCACTTAAGCTCAGGAGTTTGAGACTAGCCTGAGCAAGAGTGAGATTCCCATCTCTACTAAAAAATAGGAAAACTAGCCAGGCGTTGTGGTGGGCGCCTGTAGTCCCAACTACACAGGAGGTTCAGGCCAAGAGGTAACTTGAATCTAAGAGTTTGAGGTTGCTGTGAGCTATGACGCCATCACACTCTAGCCTGGGAAACAGAATGAGACTATCAAAAAACCCCCAGAAAGTCAGCTCTGATCACACAGAATCCCACCTCAAACTAGAGCTTGTCTTTTTCCTCTTGTTCTCATGGAACCTACAGGTTGAGTATGTCTTGTTGAAATGCTTGGCACCAGAACTGTTTTAGGCTGTAAATATTTTTGTTTTGTTTTGTTTTGTTTTGTTTTGTTTTTTAGACAGAGCCTCAAGCTGTCCCCCTGGGTGGAGTGCCATAACATCACAGCTCACAGCAACCTCTAACTCCTGGGCTCAAGCGAGTCTCCTGCCTCAGCCTCCCAAGTAGCTGGGA
>NW_003852409.1:11376855-11380393 GCF_000181295.1 Otolemur garnettii | reverse complement strand
CTCCAACTCCTGGGCTCAAGCGAGTCTCCTGCCTCAGCCTCCCAAGTAGCTGGGACCACAGGCACCCGTCACAGCGCCCAGCTATTTTTTGGTTGCAGCTGTCATTGCTATTTTGGCAGGCCCAGGATGGATTTGCACTCGCCACTTTACATGTATGTGGCTGGCACCTTAGCCACTTAAGCCACAGGCACCAAGCCTAATCCCAGACATTTGAGGTTGCTATGAGTTAGGCTGAGGCCACAGCATTATAGCCTGGGCAACAGAGTGAGACTCTGTATCAAAAAACAAAAAAGTTTGCAGAATAAATGAATACTGTCTCCACCCCAAATCTTGCAAGTTTATACACACGTGTAGCCTCTACTTATGAGAATTAACGCCTGTAACAGGACCTCAGTTTGCACAGGACTTCAAATTGCATTGCTGCCTCTGCTCCTGCAAGCAGCCCCCAAATCTGGACGTTATCACAGTTGTTCCCAGATTAGAAAAGGGAGGCTCCGGGAATTAAACAAAGGCCCAAGAAGAAGAGGAATCTACATCACGTCTTACTCTTTACACCTGCCACACGTGTCACAGGTGCAGTCTAAATAAAAGGCTCAATTTACTCTAACATCAACTGCTTTGCCATTTCCCTAGTTGGGATTTCTTTTTTTTTTTTTTTTAGAGACAGTCTCACTTTGTTGCCCTCCGTAGAGCACTATAGTATCACAGCTCACAGAAACCTCCAGCTCCTGGGCTTAGGCGATTCTCTTGCCTCAGGCTCCCTGGTAACTAGGACTACAGGTGCCCGCCACAATGCCTGGCTATTTTTTTGTTGCAGTTTGGCCGGGGCTGGGTTCAAACCCGCCATCATTGGTATATAAGGCTGGCGCCCTACTCACTGAGCCACAGGTGCCGCCCAACGCCCGGCTATTTTCTTGTCTCAGTTGTCATTGTGGTTTAGCTGGCCCAGGCTGGGTTTGAACCCGCCAGCCTCTGTGCATGTGGCTGGCGCCGTAACCACTGTGCTATGAGTGCCGAGCCCCTAGCTGGGATTTCTAATTTGCTGTCACCAGTAGGGTGACACAAGCCATGACTATCTGCTCTCCTACCCAAATCCAAAGCAAGTTCTGGGGAGCAGGAAGGTACAGATTTACCTGCTAGAGAAGAAAGTTCCCGGTTCAAAACAACTCTCGCCATTCACCGGGAGGCATAAGAACACCCTACTAATCTCAAGCTGCCTCCCAGGGAAGTGACTTGTCCAAGCGGCCACTAGTGAACTTTATGCCTGGGAGGGGGCTCCTGGAATTGTGTTTTTGGATGTTTAAATCCCAATTCAAGGTGCTAGGAAGCTTGGGATTTGGGGGAACCTTGCTAGCAGTGATTAAGCAAAGTGAAGATTTCTTCTGGAAGAATAGCTGGCCCCGACGTGCTCATCTCGTTCATCTCATTACCACCTGATGGGTTTGCTTAAAGAAGTACACACCAGCGCCTACTGCCAAGCCTACAATTCCTGGAAACATGGGCCTCCAGGCTCCCCACTGCCTGGCATTAGCACCTCTGTACCTCACTTCCCTTTCCTCTTGAACCTGTCTGTAGATAGGAGGTGCTGGCTTATGAGCTGAGCAGGGCTAATGATCCTCAGTGAATTACCCACCTTGGGCTGCCAAAGCCCCGTGCTAGATGATAAGTAGGAAAAGAAAGCTATGTCCAGATTTCAGAGTGAGTCTGTTTCTAATATCACTTTCATTTTTATGTTGGAAACAGGATTCAGTTGTCTCTTACTCATGGTTGCATCATTGAGGGCAGAGAGAGGTTGTGTTCCTTGGCGAGGGCTGGCCCTTCCAGATGTGCTGGGGAGGAGCGGTGGCCATGCTGGGCCTGAAACTTTATTCAGGGAGCCTTTCTCTCTCCGCCGTGGGAGCTCTGCACCCCAGTTTCTCTCAGCAGCCAGTTCCACGCCCCTCCACCCCTTCCTCAAACTAACAGCGGCATCCACCCTCAACTGAGCCAAGAAGACCGGGGTCTTACATTCTCAGCGTTCCTCATCCACGTTTCTGGTCCTGCTCTCTTCTTCCTTCCACCTGAGCCTGCGTCTGTTCCTCCATCTGCTGAGGGCAGCACTCTGTCAAGCACCTCCTCTCCCTGCAGTGTCTCTAACCAACCTCTCTCCCAGCAGCTCTTCCCACCAACATTCGTGCTCAGGTCTCTCACACTGAAAGATAGATACATTCAGTAATTACTTCAGAATCCCTTTACCCCAAGGCCCCTCCAGCTCTGGCCTTAGCTCTCCCTGTGGTTTTCTAGGTCCCCCCAACCCTCCTTCTACTGCCCAATCTTCAAGCTGCCAGCAGACCCACCCTGAGAGCTTGTGTTGATCAAACCCAGTAGTGCGTCTGAGTGCCCATCCCGCACAGGCAATGCTCCCTTCAGCTTCCCGAACACTCCACCCCCCACCATCTGCTCTCACAGGGTCCCAGCCCCAGCAGCCTCCCACTGGGAAAGCCACGTTGCAATCTTGGGGGGATCCTGGGTCAGGTCCTATGACCTGGAGGTTTAACAGGTGTGAGCTAACATGTCCTGGGTCACCCATCCCCTAATAGATAAAGATTCCAAGACCTCAGCAGTACTAGTTCCCTTTTTTTTCTGAGATTCCGGGAATGACTGGTTATCCTTTAGAAGATTAACCCAATCTTTCTTTAGAAATGCTAAAACTCAGGTAGGCCTTGCTCAAGTCAGCTGTTTTAGTTCTACCAGAGATTTGCATATCGCTGGTCCTATCAACCCTAGCTGGTTTATACCAGGTATTTCCCCTCTCGGAAGGCAGCCTCATTTACAAGTGGCTAAGATAGGCCTATCTGAGCCAACAAGAAATCAGGTGACTGGCATGAGCCCATCCACCTGGAATTCCTGATTCTTCTACCTACTAACGCTGAGTCCCCACTCAGCCCTGCTCCAGCCCCCTTCTTCAGGTCCCCCCCAAAGGCCTCCTGAATCCCCTCCCGTCCTGCAAACCCCCAGCCACGTCACACACTCAGACAGAACTGTTGATCCCCCTCTTGTTCCCTCCCACCACTATAACTTTATCAACTCAAATATTGATTATTCTCGACATTCTATTAGGGCCACTTGGGGGCTTATTCTCACATTTATTTCCATTTCAAAACAGTGTTAAAAAGCAATCTATAACTGCCCAGATGCCTAAACAAACACCCAGACCCATTATGTCAATAACCTGGTAAATGTTTTACTTGCTGGTTTCCAGCTGCCATGAGGAGAGATCCTACCATTTGCCAGATGTTCACACGAGGCCTGGAAAGCAGATCTGTAAGGCGCATCAGCATCCTAGGAGGGAGTGCTGCAGGAAAGAAATAATTTTAGGGTTGCTGAGTGTTTTGGACCTATTTTTTAGGTTAAAATTGTTTTAAAAAGGCATGGTGTAATGGGACAAGTCTGAGTTAAACCTGGCTTCATTTTGGACAAAACTGGACTGTCGTCCCTACGGTCTCACTTGCTCCGTTTTGGACAAAACTGGACTGTCGTCCCTACGGTCTCACTTGCT
>NW_003852409.1:11375751-11376835 GCF_000181295.1 Otolemur garnettii | reverse complement strand
CTGGACTGTCGTCCCTACAGTCTCACTTGCTCGCTCTGTGCTGTCTCTGGAACTCAGTTGCCTCATCTACACGGTGGGCTCAAATGGCAGGACTGCTTGTCTGGCTGGGGATTGTTGGGATCACAGACATGAAAGGCCTTCGAGTGCTGTAAACTCTGTGAGCCTCTTGTGCAATAGTTTCACTGCCGTTGCTCAAATGGGCAGCAGAGTTGTTTTTGGCTGGTATCACTTATGTTTTGTGCTAGAAGAGAAATTAGAACTGCCCGTCAAGCAGCCCACCTTTGACTTGACCCAGCTGGCTCGCTGTGGACACCGGATGCCTGTGTGTCTTCACAGGATTTTTTCGAATATAATGATATAGAACATGGCAAGTGGCTTCCAAAAGTCAAGAGTTGCGGGCAAGTCTCCAAGCGCGAAGTAGGACTATAAACTCTTATGCAGAGGGAAATGCAGAGCGTTCGTTCCTTCCCTCCCGTGGTGATCTGCAGCCTGGGTGACCTTGTGCTAACTACTGCAGTCCCTGTCCTTCCTCATCTGTTCAATTGTGGGGCACTAAGAAAGCCCTAGGATGTGCTATTGTGTGAGGGTCAAGCAAGGTCATATATTTAAAAGATGGAGGTAAACATTAACTGTTTACAAAGCTCTATGCATGTGAATGATCAGCATTATTTACAGGAAGGTTGTGAGATAAATATGAAAGAAACTCAAAGGCAGTCACTTCTTGGCCCTTTTAGGCAGAAGCAGAAGTTTCTTTTGAAAAAAGACCAGGGTGGTGGGTAATACCCTCTAGTAACTGATGGAGACACTGGGAGGGGGTCTCCATGAGGGCCTGGAGCACTACAGCTTTGGGATTTTAGCTTTGAATTATGCCTGCTATCACTAGTGGTGAAAATTTGCATAATTTTAATTTAATCTGTCTGAATCTCAGGTTTTTCTTCTGTAAAATGAGAATGATAAGGGCACCTGCCTCACAGGTTGTTATGTTGATTTTTTGAGATAATGCACTTAAAACAATTTGCACAATGGCAGCACCCATAGCTCAGTGGATAGGGTGCCAGCCACATACACAGAAGCTGGAGGGTTT
>NW_003852409.1:11370729-11374580 GCF_000181295.1 Otolemur garnettii | reverse complement strand
AAAAGCTTGAGGCTCTGTCTCAAAAAAAAAAAAAAAAAAAAAGTGAAAATGGAGTTGATACATCAAAAAAGGAGAAGAAATTAACCAAAAGTATATATATATTTTAAAAAAACAGCATGTTGGGCAGAAGAAAGTAAGAGGGAAGGCTATGTGAAGAACTCAGCATGGTAAAAGACGCAGTTGTTGTTCAGCTGGCCCAGGCCGGTTTCCAACCCACCAGCCTCAGTGTGTGTGGCTGGCACCATAACCACTGTGCTACAGGCATCGAGCCCAATTCATAAGTTTTAAACTACATGCCACTGTGAGTGGCATGATAAGCCCCCTCACTACCCCACTCTGTCACAGGCTGTCTGCACCACCTGCCATGAACCACTTAGTTGCCATCCAGGTGATCAGATGTCAATAATGGCCCCAAAGCCCGAGAGCAGTGATGCTGGCATACTGCTACAATTGTTCCATTTTATTATCAGTTATTGTTGTTAGTCTCTGAGTAAGCCCAACTCATGAACTAAACTTTTATCATAGGTATGTGTGTATAGGAAAACATAGTACATATACATTTCAGGTATCCGCTGGGGGTCTGGGATGGCATCCCTGGAGGACAAGCAGAATCTGCTATATAAGCACCCAGCCTGTGACAGAGTACAGTGGCGAGGGGACTTATCACACCATTCAGAGGGGCATGTAGTTTAAAACTTATGAATTGGGCTCGGCACCCGTTGCACAGTGGTTATGGCGCCAGCCACACACACTGAGGCTGGTGGGTTGGAAACCGGCCTGGGCCAGCTGAACAACAACTGCAAAAACAACAAAAATAGCCAGGTGGCCGCCTGTAGTTCCAGCTACTTGGGAGGCTGAGGCAAGAGAATCACTTAAGACCAAGAGTTTGAGGTTGCTGTGAGCTGCGATGCCACAGCACTCTCCTCATCAGGGACCTTGGCTGTCTTACTCGGCCCCTGTACCACTAGCATGTCACTAAATACTTACTGACAAGGTACTCAGTAAGTATGTAAGAAAAAAGAAGCAAATGAGGACATATTAATCGCTAATGGGAAGGGGAAGGGAGGGAACAGGCAGCAGCACCCCATTCGCGGCTGATTGATGTGAGCAGGCACTCATATCTAGGAGGAATTTCAGGCCTGTCAGTCAAAGAGCAGCTGGCTGACAAGACCAGGGGTATAGATTGCTGTTGGTACAAGAGTCTCTTGCCTTGGCAGAGACCTTTAAGTTTGGATTCAATGCTAGCGCCGCATATCTTTAGGCATAAATCTGCTTGGTGGCCAAGCAGATCTGGCCAACGTGGATGCCAGGGCTTTGGAGCAGCCATGGGTATAAAAGCAAAAGTCCACATCCTTCCCAAAAAATAAACAAACAGGCTCAGCGCCTGTGGCTAAGGTGCCAGCCACATACACCTAAGGTGGTGGGTTCGAATTCAGCCCAGCCCCACCAGACAACAATAACGGCTGCAACCAAAAAATGGCCAGGCATTGTGATCCCAGCTACTTGGGAGGCTGAGGCGGGAGACTTGCTTGAGCCCAGGAGTTGGAGGTTGCTGTGAGCTGTAATGCCATGGCCGGGGCACAGCTACCCGGGGCACAGCTTGAGGCTCTGTCTCCAAAAAATAAAAAAAAATAAAAAATAAACAAACAACAGCAACAACAACAACAAAAACAGGGAAGAAGAGAGGAAGAGATGGGTAAAAACCTACCTAGTGGGTACAATGGACCCTTTCTGGGTGATCAGCACACTTACAGCTCTGAATCCAGCATTACAGAAATGATCCACATGGCCAAAAACATGTGACCCTTAATATTTTGAAATAAATAATAAAAATAAAAATTCAACAAATGAAAGCTTTCATAGAAAAAAGAAAGGCAGGTGTGGTTACTCACACCTGTAATCCTAGCACTCTGGGAGGCCAAGGCAGGTAGATTGCTTGAGCTCAGGAGTTTGAGACAAGCCTGAGCAAGAGCAAGACCCCACCTCTACTAAAAATAGAAAAACTAGCTAGGCGTTGTGGCGGGAGCCTGTAGTCCCAGCTACTTGGGAGGCTGAGGCAAGAGAATTGCTTAAGCCTAGGAGTTGAAGATTGCTGTGAGTTGTGATGCCACAGCACTCTACCCAGGGCGACAGCTTGAGGCTCTGTCTCAGACAAAAAAAGATAAAATCTGGTCCAAGGAACACAAGTTCTCGAGAAATCTCTCACAGCTCACTTTGATTTAACCCTCATTGACTAAGCCAAGTCCTGCTAAGATGAGTAAGATTCAGAGTATCTTGCAGTAGATGTGACTCAACAGGATCAGTGTACCCAAAGCAAACCAGATGGAAAGAGCCATGAAGCACCAGCTCTTCAGAACAGAGGACAGATGCAGAGGCCTCGTCTAAAATGAGCTCCAGGGTGGCACCTATGGCTCAGTGAGTAGGGTGCCGGCCCCATATATGGCAGTGGCAGGTTTGAACCTGGCCCCGGCCAAAATGCAACAAAAAAATAGCTGGGCACTGTGGTGGGCACCTGTAGTCCCAACTCCTCGGGAGGCTGAGGCAAGAGAATCACCAAAGCTCACGAGTTAGAGGTTACTGTGAGCTGTGATGCCACAGCACTCTAAAAATAAATAAATACATACAAAAATAAAATAAAATGAGTTCCAGGGACCATGCTAGCTCTCCATGGCTGTACTGCAGCTGTGAAAAGGGAAACGTGAAATCCACAACAAAAATAGCCCACCAGGCCACCTTACTAGGCCACCCTCCACCCGCGCTGTCACTGTCAAGAGGGCTCCTTAAGGTCTGACATCACTTTCCCAGCACTGCAGATGGTGGCAGGCCTGGGGGCAGATGGGCACACTGCCTTGCTGTTTGCAGACAGGAGGACAAGCTCTTGAACCACTCAGTTCTTCAAGAGGAACAGCTAGCTCTTCTGACCACATCTTGGGCAGTTCCAGAGTCTGCCTGGCAGTTCACAAGACTTTTGCTGACATTTGGCAGGTGCAGGAAGGCTCCAAACTCCAGGGGAAAAATATCCTAGTGTCTTCTTTCAGCAATGAACCTGCTCTTGAGAAAGCCTTGTGTAGCCTTTTATGAAACAAATAAGTGAAGAAGGAAGGTGTCTTGTAGCCCATAGTGTCAGGGGTGTCATTGTTTACACTGCAGGGCCTGAAGGTTCAATTCCATGCAACAGTGGGTGGGAATAGCCAGAGCTGTAGGGTCCACACATCTGAGTTCAGTACTGTGGCACCCACTACTTTCCCCATCTCTGTGCCTCAGTTTCCTCATCTGCAATCTGGAGAACTTGATGAGAGTAGGGAATCCTCTCCCCGCCCCACTCCATCACTGGCTCTCTGCATGACCCACCACTTTAAACCACTAATAGAAGATAAAATCCATATAGGCCGGGTACAGTGGCTCACAGCTGTAATCCTAGCACTCTGAGAGGCCGAGGCGGGCACATTGCTTGAGCTCACAAGTTCAAGACTAGCCTGAGCAAAAGCAAGATCCTGTCTCTACTAGAAATAGAAAAACTGAGGCAAGAGGATCTCTTGAGCCCAAGAGCTGGAGGTTGCTGTGAGCTATGACGCCATAACACTCTACCCAGGGCAACAGCTTGAGACTCTGTCTCAAAAAATAAAATAAAAATAAAATCAATATAGTGTGTGGCAACTAGTATTTGTTTCTTAAGTGAAACAGAATATTTTAGAATATAAAATTTCGGCTTGGCACCTATAGCTCAACCGGCTAAGGCGCCAGCCATGTACACCTAAGGTGGTGGGTTCGGATCCCCAGCCCGGACCCGCCAAACAACAATGATGGCTGCAACCAAAAAATAGCCGGGCGTTGTGGCGGGCGCCTGTGGT
>NW_003852409.1:11353079-11370318 GCF_000181295.1 Otolemur garnettii | reverse complement strand
AAAAAAAAAAAAGAATATAAAATTTCAGGGTGTCTCACAGTTAGTAAGTAACCACTGTCTTGTGAAATTTTTATCCATAAACATCTATGTACTGACATAGCTACAAAATGTATTTTTCATTGAGAGTAACCCTGGGGCAAAAAAAAAAAAAGGGAAAAAGCTCCAAACATACTATATCCAGTGTTTAAGCCTCTGAAGCAGTGACAGAGCTGTCAATAGGTCAGTGTCACTCCTAGCCTAATTGCCTGTTTCCTATTGTTTGCCTGAGGACTGAGGCTGCCTCCAGGAGAACTTGCCATTTGGCTCAACTCTCTAACTGTGGACACAGTGACCTAGAAAAAGAGACGTGCAATGCTGCATTTGTGGTCCAGCATTACGTCAGCCAGAAAACATTGAAAAAAATAATAATATTATGATTATTGAGTGAAGCCTTGTCAGGTGCCAGATTCTGTGCTAAATGATGTAAATATAGGGAAGTTCGTTCTCACAACAAGGTGTATGTTACTCAAGATAGGTGAGGAAAGAAAAGGAAACTGAGCCACGGAGGAGTTTTGACACGGCATTCCAAGGTCATAGCATGGGTACATGGCCAAGGGAGGACTGGAGCCCTTATCTGTCCATCTACAGAGTGCTTCCCATTACCCACTTTTGCTATGGGGGCTGAGATGCTTTGCAACACAGTGGCTTTGAAATAGCAGCTTATTCTCTGTGTGAAAGACCTGCCCACATAGTCTAAGTGACCAAGTCTTCTTCACCTGGCTCAAATCCACACTTGGTGGAATTGAGCTAGTTTACATGTTTAAGGAAGCAATCAAACTACCCTTCATTGGGTGGGGGTGGGGTGTCAGGTGGCCTGAATTAAACAAAGAGTCTAATCTGGGGACATTCTTACCAACAAAAATTGCAGAATGTTTGGTCCTCCAGGACTTCTCCAAATTGCCCACAATTAGCCGATCTGCCTCTCCCTGCTTGCCTCATAGCATCCATCCTTTCACCCCAGCCTGACCTCTGAGCGCACCTCTCCTGTGAACTTCCTGGGTGATTCCATATGTTACCAAAAGCCCCAGATGCAGGTCTCTCGGTTTCCAAAACGAGTGGGGAAAGTTTTAAAGAGACAGAAAGCATTTTTGACCTCTTTTTCCCCCCCAGACCATTCCTTCTGCTACATGACTATCCAGAGAAACTTGTTTGTTGTTGTTGTTTTAAAATAAAATTGCATCTCACGGAATCATTGGTGAAGCCACATCTAACTAATGAGATTGGTGGGTAACTTGCTCAGTGTACCCAAGAATAGGAGATAAGGGGATCCCTGTAACAATCGTCTTCACGTTTGCGATTTTAGAGATTTTCAATCCCACATCCAGATTACAACATACCCACTATCCTAGAGTTCCAAGGAAATTAGTCAGGGCTTAAATTAAACTTTAACCTTGTTTTGAGTTAAAAATATAATTTACCACATTAGTTTCATATGTTCCTATTTTATGGCCTAAAAAAAAAAAAAGTCACAGCTCCAGACTACAGTGGTTGAAATCCTATTTAGGATATCAGTCATCTACACAACTTCCCCAAGCCCCGGGCGAGGCAAAGAGCAGTCGTCCAGCACTTACTGTGCTTTGTAAAACTCCTGAGGCTTGTTCCTCCATCGGTTACCTCCTCCCGTTCTCCATCCCTGAACTTCTCCCAGGGCCCCATCCACATTGTATTCATGTTTGTACTGATATCTAACTCTGACAGAGGTACCAGCAGGGATTCCCGCTCACAGAAAGTCTTCCGTGTGTGTTATAATGTTCAATTAACTTTTTTTTTTTTTTAGAGACAGAGTCTCACTTTATCACCCTGGGTAGAGTACGGTGGCAGCGTCACACAGCTCACAGCAACCTCCAGCTCTTGGGCTTAGGAGATTCTCTAGCCTCACCCTCCCGAGTAGCTGGGACTACAGGCGTCCGCCACAATGCCTGGCTATTTTTTTTGTTGTGGTTTGGCCGGGGCCAGGTTTGAATCCACCACCCTGGGTATATGGGGCCAGCGCCCTACTCACTCAGCCACAGGCACCGCCCTCAATTAACTTTTAAGTTAATTTTTCATTGTCATATAGCATGGATTTAGAAAAGGGTATACCCATAAGTGTTTGGGTATTACCAAAGCAGAAGAGAATATATATCCAGCTTCCCAGAAGCCCAGCACTGTAGCCCATCTTCCCACATGTGATGATTTTCCTAACCTGAAACACTGTGGGTCCGCTTTACTAGCTTTGAACTTGCTGTATACATGGAATCACAGTAGGAATTCTCTCTGTTTGAATGTGGTGTTTGTGAACTTTAACCATGTCGTTTTGTGTAGCCCTGGTTAACTTATTCTCATCTTAGTCCATTCTGTGACATCATCATTGGTTGTTGTTGTCACTGTTTAGCAGGCCCAGGCCTGGCTCAAACCCACCAGCCTTGGTGTATGTGGCCAGTGCCCTACCCACTGAGCTATAGGTGCTGCTTGGAATTGATTTTATTTTTTTTATTTATTTATTTATTCTTGAGGTAGAGCCTCAAGCTGTCCCCTGGGTAGAGTGCCGTGGTATCACAGCTCACAGGAACCTCCAACTCCTGGGCTCAAGCAAGTCTCCTGCCTCCGCCTCCCAAGTAGCTCGGACCACAGGTGCCCACCACAATGCCTGGCTATTTTTTTTTTTTTTTTTTGGTTGCAGCCATCGTTGTTGTTTGGTGGTCCAGGGCTGGATTCAAACTCACCACCTTAGGTGCATGTGGAGGGCACCTTAGCCACTTGAGCACAGGCGCCAAGCCTGGAATTGATTTTAATGTGTGGTTAAGTATTTTTAAAAATGTGTTTATCTATAGCCAGGCATTGTGATTCCTCCTACTGCTGATGGACATTCAGGTTGTTTCTAACTGGGGGCTCTGAGGAATAGAGTTGCTGTGAACACTGTGTATTTCTTCCTAAATACTTACCTAAGAGTACAATCACTCGGTGTTAGTGGATACTGCCAGAAAGTTTTTAAAGGTGATTGTAGAAATTCACAAGCTGATTCTAAAATTTACATGAAAATAGAAAAGGCTGATAAATACCCAGACAATCTTGAAGAACAAAGCTGGAAGTCTTAACCCTACTATGTATTATAAAACCACAGTAATTAAACCAGTAGGGTGTTAGCACAAATAGACCAAAGGATTGAAATAGAGAATTGAGAAACTGACTCACAAATATAGGCTATTTGATTACTGATATAAGTGACACTGCAACACAGACAAGAAAGGATGATGTATTCAATAAGTGGAGTTAGATCAGGTAGATAAACATTTTTTTTTTTTTTTGAGACACAGTCTCACTATGTTGTCCTTGGTAGAGTGCTATGCATCACAGCTCACAGCAACCTCCAACTCTTGGGCTTAAGCACTTATCTTGCCTCAGCCTACCAAGTAGCTGGGACTACAGGCATCCACCACAATGCCAGGCTATAGATAAACACATTTTTGTTGTTGTTGTTTGAGACAGAGCCTCAAGCTGCCACCCTGGGTAGAGTGCTATAGCATCACAGCTCACAGCAACTCCTGGGCTCAAGCGAGTCTCCTGCCTCCGCCTCCCAAGTAGCTGGGACCACAGGTGCCGGCCACAATGCCCAGCTATTTTTTGGTTGCAGCCATCATTGTTGTTTGGCGGGCCTGGGCTGGATTTGAACCCGCCACCTTGGGTGTATGTGGCTGGCACCTTAGCCACTTGAGCCACAGGTGCTGAGCCAATAAACACATTTTTAAAAAGACACACATCAACATCAATTCCAGGCAGCACCCATAGCTCAGTGGGTAGGGCACAGGCCACATACACCAAGGTTGGCGGGTTCGAGCCCAGCCTGGGCCTGCTAAACAACAATGACAACTGCAACCAAAAAATAGCCAGGCATTGTAGCAAACGCCTGTAGTCCCAGCTACTTGGGAGGCTGAGGCAAGAGAATCCCTTAAGCCCAAGAGTTTGAGGTTGCTGTGAGCCATGACGCCACAGCACTCTACTGAGGGCAACATAGTGAGGCTCTGTCTCAAAATAAATAAATAAATAAATAAAATAAATTCCAAATGAATTATAGATCTAAATGTTAGAATGTTAAAAATGAAATAATAAATAGATATGGTATAACATAACTTAGGGCAGGCAAAGATTTCTTAAATAGAACATAAAAATTACAAGGTATAAAGGAAAAAAATGATAAACTGGACTACTTTAGAAATAAGAACTGCAGAACATCAGAAGAAATAAGAACATCAGAAATAAGAACATCAAAAGATACCATTAATTGCTCGGCGCCTGTGGCTCAAGTGGCTAAGGCACCAGCCACATACACCCAAGGTGGCAGATTCAAATCCAGCCCAGGCCCGCCAAACAACAATGATGGCTGCAACCAAAAAATAGCTGGGCGTTGTGGCGGGCACCTGTGGTCCCAGCTACTTGGGAGGCAGAGGCAGGAGAATCACTTAAGCCCAGGAGTTGCTGTGAGCTGTGATGTGTGATGCTATAGCACTCTACCCAGGGTGGCAGCTTGAGGCTCTGTCTCAAACAAAAAAAAAAGAAGAAGAAGAAGAAGATACCATTAAGAAACTAAAGACAGGTGGCTCATGTCAGCAATCTTAGCACTCTGGGAGACCAAAGCAGGAGGATCACTTAAGCTCAGGAGTTCAAGACTAGCCTGAGTGAGAATCAGATTCCCATCTCTACCAAAAATAGAAAAATTAGCTAAGCGTAGTTGTGGGCACCTGTAGTCCCAGCTACTTGGGAGGTTGAAGTAGGAGAATAGCTTGCACCTAGAGTTAAGGTGCCATGGCACTTCAGCCTGGACAATGGAGTGAGATTCTGTCTCAAAATAATAATATGATAAAAAAATTGAAAACACAGCTTGGCACGTGTAGCTCAGTGAGTAGGTTACCAGCCACATACACCAAAGCTGGCAGGTTCGAGCCCGGCCCAGGCCTGCTAAACAACAATAACAACTGCAATCAAAAAATAGCCGGGTGCCTGTAGTCCCAGCTACTTGGTAGGCTGAGGCAAGAGAATTCCTTAAGCCCAAGAGTTGGAAGTTGCTGTGAGCTATGATGCCACCGTACTCTACTGAGGGCAACAGCCTGAGACTCTGTCTCAAACAAAAAAGAAAAAGAAAGAAAGAAATTGAAAACACAAAGCACAAATTGAGAAAAAATATTTGCAAAGGTATAGCCAACAAATGACTTGTGGACAGAATATATAAATATCTCCTAAATATCAATTACAAAAAGGGAACTCAATGGGAAAACGGGAAAAGAGAAAGAGAAGGAAGAGGAAGGGAACAATGAACGGGCGCTTCACACACACACACAAAGTATAACCAAATGGCCAACGAACATAACACACAGACGAGAACGTGCATGAGGGAAATGCAAATTAAAACTACCAGGGCGGCGCCTGCGGCTCAGTGAGTAGGGCGCCGGCCCCATATACCAAGGTTGGCGGGTTCAAAACCCAACCCTGGCCAAACCGCAACAACAAAAAAAATAGCCAAGTGTGGCGGTGGGCACCTGTACTCCCAGCCACTCAGGAGGCTGAGGCAAGAGAATTGCCTACGCCCAGGAGTTGGAGGTTGCAGTGAGCTGTGACTGCCATAGCAGTCTACCGAGGGTGATAAAGTAAGACTCTGTCTCTAAAAAAAAACTACCCAGAGACACCTGCACATTCAAGAGCATGGCCAAAATGGAAACGTTAGGCAATAGTGTTGACAAGACTGTGAAACAACTCAAACTTTCATGCATTGCTGAGGGGAGTAAATATTGGTCTGTCCACTGGATCTTTTTCTACTGGATTAA
This sequence comes from Otolemur garnettii, assembly GCF_000181295.1. Taxonomy (NCBI): domain Eukaryota; kingdom Metazoa; phylum Chordata; class Mammalia; order Primates; family Galagidae; genus Otolemur; species Otolemur garnettii. The sequence goes on along the minus strand of NW_003852409.1, from coordinate 11,364,481 downwards.
CTGAGTCTATAAAATAAATCGTTATGATCTACCCACAATTTTTGTCTCTCCCCACCAGGGTGGTGGCTGGGAAGCCTTGACGTGGTAAGCACCAAGTATATGTGCCTCCCCTGTGGACAGACACCTCCTTGCTCCATCCCGGACAAAAACCACTATTCGTTCCTTTCTTTACGCCTATTCTTTTACTCAGGCATCATCAGACACTCCCTGAGCCGTATTTTCTGCTTGACCTTTTGCGGAGTCTGTGGGCAGAAATTGAAGACATAGCACAGACTGAGAAAAGATTATTTCTGAGCAGGCTGAGCTTCTAAGCTCCTGGGAAGCAAATGGGCACATACTACAAATATTATTTGGCTCTTATCTCATCCAAAGACCCAAAGCTTTCTGCCTATCTTTAAATCTCGTCTCCAAAATGAATCCCGAGTATTCAAGGTGATACTCATTTTTATTTCTCTACAGGTTCAAGCTCCAAAACTGTCCTCCCAAAAGGTTGAACCAGATTACACTTCCACCAGAGGTATACCCATTTGCCATGATCAGCAAAAAATGTTTTCTTGTTTTATTTATGTGTTTGATTGCTAGTGAGACTAAACATTTTAAGGGGGGGTTTGGTTTGTTTGTTTTGTTTTTGAGATAGAATCTCATTCTGTCACCCGGCTAGAGTGCAGCTTCTCATTGTCTATCATATGTAGGCCTCATCATAGCTCCCTGTAACCTGAAATTCCTGGGTTCAAGCGATCCTCCTGCCTCAGCCTCCTAAGTAGCTCCATGCCACTGCATCTGGCTAATTGTTTTTCTAACGTTATTGGAGATGGGGTCTTGCTCTTGGTCAGACTGGTCCTGTACTCCTGATCTCCAGTGACCTTTCCCTTCAGCCTCCTAGAGTACTAGGATTACAGGTGTGTACAGGTGGGGTCCTGCTCTTGGTCAGACTGGTCCTGGCCTCCTGATCTCAAGCGACCTTCCATGTCAGCCTCCTAGAGTGCTAGGATTACAGATGTGAACCACTATGCCTGGCCAAGCCTAAATTTTGTGGGTCATTGGTATTTCTTTTTTTGTAATAGGCACTTCACCGATTTTGTTCACTTTGTCATTAAATTTTCTTAGTGATTTTGAAAAATGCTCAATATAGCAATGCTATGCGTAACTTTTCGTCTGTTACAAGTATTTTCCCCAATATCTGAGTTTTCCCTTTTAATTTTATTTGTGGTGGTGTTTTTCTTAGATATATGAGTTTTAAATATATTAAATAGTAAAATCTGTGACCTGTTTATAATTTCTGTGTTTTGTGAAATATTTAGGAAAGCCCTTTCCAACAACAATAATAATAAATCCTGACCTTGTTCCTGGCATGGCCTGTCATCTCAGCACTTTGGGAAGCAGAGGTAAGAGTACTGCTTGCGGCCTGGAGTTCAAGATTAACCTGGAAGGCCTAGCACAGTGGCTCACACCTGTAATTCTAGCATTCTGGGAGGCTAAAGCAGGTGGATTGGTTGAGCTCAGGAGTTCAAGACCAGCCTGAGCAAGAGTAAGACCTCTTCCCCCTAATCTCTAAAAAATAGCCGGGCAAAATGAAACTCTGTCCCAAAAAAAATAAAAAATAAAATAAAAAATAGGCGGGTGTTGTGGCAGGTACCTGTAATTCTAGCTACACAGAGGCTGAGGCAAGAGGATCACTTGAACCCAAAAGGTTGAGGTTGCTATGAACTATGATGCCACAGCACTCTACTGAGGGTAACAAAGTTAGACTCTGTCTCAAAAAAAGAAAAAAAGAAAAAAAGTCAACCTGGGGAGGTGCCTGTGGCTCAAAAGGGTAGCGCCCCAGTCCCATATGCAGGAGGTGGTGGGTTCAAACCCAGCCCCAGCCAAAAACTGCAAAAAAAAAAAAAAAGGTCAACCTGGGCAACATAGCAAAACTCCATCTCTATCAAAAATTTTTAAAAATTAGCTGGGCATCGTGGCATGCACCTTGGACTTTGAGGCTGCAGTGAGCCGTGACTATACCACTGCACTCCAGCCTGTGCAACAGAGTGAGAGACCCTGCTTCTAAAAAAATATCTATATATATATTTTTTGAGACAGAGTCTTACTATGTTGCCCTCAGTAGAATGCCGTGGCATCACAGATCACAGCAACCTCAAACTCTTGGCTTAAGCAATTCTCTTGCCTCTATAATCCCTAGTAGCTGGGACTACAGGTTCCTACCACAATGCCCAGTTATTTTTTGGTTGCAGTTGTCATTGTTGCTTATCTGGCCTGGCCAGGGTTCAAATTGGCTAGCCTGTGTGTATTGGCAAGCGCCCTACCCACTGAGCTATGGGTGCCACCCAGTAGTCATTGTTGCTTAGTTGCCCAGGCTGGGTTCAAACCTACCAGCCTCAGTGTATGTGGCTGGCACCGTAACCACTGCACTATGGTGCCGAGCTGAAAAAAATATTGTTAACTGAAAAAATTAATAAATCTGGGGCCAGGTGCAGTGGCTTATGCCGTAATCCCAGCACTTGGGAGGCTAAGGTGGGTGGATTGCCCTGAGCTCACAGGTTCGAGACCAGCCCGAACCACAGCGAGACCCTGCCTCTAAAAATAGCCAAGCAATGTGGCAGGTGCCTATAGTCCCAGCTACCTGGGAGGCTTAGACAAGCAAATCACTTAAGCCCAAGAGTTTGAGGCTGCTGTAAGCTATGACACCACCGCACTCTACCAAGGGTTACAAAGTGAGACTCTATCTCAAAAAAAAAAAAAAAAAACCATCAAATCAGGTTCAGCCACATACACCAAGGCTGGTGGGTTCAAGCCCAGAGCAGCCCTGCTAAAAACAAAGACAACTGCAAGCAAAAAATAGCCAGGCATTGTGGTGGGCGCCAGTAGTCCCAGTCACTCCTGAGGCTGAGGCAAGAGAATGGCTTAAACCAAGAGTTGGAGGTTGCTGTGAGCTGTGATGCTATGGCACTCTACTGAGGGCAACATAGTTAGACTCTATCTCTAAAAAGAAAAAAAAAAAATTAACAAATCTTGACTTCCTACTCTGCACCTGTAGCTCAAGTGGCTAGGGTGCCAGCCAATACCAGAGCTGGCGGGTTTGAATCCAGCCTGGGCTCACCAAACAACAATGACAACTATAACCAAAAAATAGCTGAGCATTGTGATGGGCTACATGGGAGGCTGAGGCAAGAGGATGGCTTAAGCCCAAGAGTTTGAGGTTGCTGTAAGCTGTGATGCCACAGCACTCTACCCAGGGCGACAGCTTGAGACTCTGTCTCAAAATAAATAAATAAATACATACATCTTGACTTCCCCATTTACAACCTGTGTTGCAATTTCAAGCAAGTTTTTTGATATTTGTGGTCTCAGTTCCCCCATCTGTGAAATGGGGATGATAGTCGCACCTATTGCAGAGCACATCCAGGAGAATCTAATGAGCTGTTTCCCACAAGGCTTTCCCACAAGGCTCTTCTCCTGGTGCCTGGCATAGCCTGGTCTCAATTAATCAATATTGTTATCAGTCTGTTTATAAGGAAAGGGTGACAGGGAATGATTCCAGATCAAATAGTGAAAGGCACTGGTCTAGAAAATGCTTCCCTTAGGGGGCCTGTATTCTTAAGTTGTACTTACACCTGACAATTAAAGATTACCATTGTAAAATAAGTTAGAAGATTAATCAGCAATGCCCTCTATTCTCCCTATCCCCACCCCACTCTTAAACACAACTGTTTGTTTATATAAAACATTGGTCAAAGGTGGAGCCACAGGAGCCTTTTCTTTTTTTTTAAATTTCTGAGACAGAGTTTCTCTGTTTTACCCTGGCTAGAGTACCATGGTGCCATAGCTCACAGCAATCTCAAACTCCTGGGTTCAAGCAATCCTCCTGCCTCAGGCTCCCAAGCAGCTGGAACTACAGGTGTCTGTAGCAATGCCTGGCTAATTTTTCTATTTTTAATAGAAATGGGGTCTGACTCTTGCTCAGGCTGGTCTTGAACTCCTGAGCTCAAGGGATCTTCTCACCTCGGCCTCCCAGAGAGCTAGGTTTACAGGTGTGAGCCACTACACCCCACCGAGTCTATTTCTTTACTTCTCATATTTTGGAGGTCGTGAGATAATACCTACAGTTGATTGGCTGAACCCATCTTAGGCACACAGTGCTAAGCCACTTAAAAATTATCTTTTCTCAGCTTTGAGGTGTTTTGTAAAAGATAATACAATTTATTTCACATAATAGCTCTTCTGTAATCATTCTGAGGTTGTTATTATCATCCCCAATGCACAGATAAGGAAAAGGAGTTTTCCAGAAGTGAGGAAGCACTTTGCATTCTGCTGCCATTACAAAGGATCAAGATTCAACCCCAAGTCTCTGTGACCCCCACACCCAAGCTCTAAACCGAATGGTGGGCATGTGGATACTGAGCTGGAATTTTGGCAGCTGGGACGTTCAGCTTGGCAGATGAAAGAGATCCCCTTCTGAATGATTTAGTGCCTTTTTTCTATTTATAAAATAGTGGAGCCTGGAAGGACTGAGGAAGTCATCTAATCTAGTCTCCTGTATTGCCCAACTTCACTATCCATTGAGTTCTCTGGGGAGTCCTACGTCTCCTGATCCTGATGCTGTGTCTGTTATCTCTACTTGGCCTCAAGATCAAAGGCCAAGAAGATGAAGACAAGGGCAAACGTGCAACCTGCATAGGGAAAAAGACATTGTTTTGGCCTAAAGAAGCTTGTAAATCAGCAAAGGAGAGGTTTCGAGCTTAAATTAACAAATACCAAGAATAAGAGGGTAAAACAATCTTTAGGGTTTTTGGAGGGCTCCTCAGGCCAGAATCAGGGAATACTTCTTGGAGGAGGCTATGGGAGAGTTAGGTCTATAGTAGAGACTACAAGAAGGGAATTCCAGATAGAAGAGGCACACCTGGCTCGGCACCTGTGGCTCAAGTGGCTGAGGCACCAGCCACATACACCTAAGGTGGCGGGTTCGAATCCAGCCCGGGCTGCCAAACAACAATAATGGCTGCAACCAAAAAAAAAAAAAAAAATAGCCAGGCATTGTGGTGGGCGCCTATGTTCCCAGCTACTTGGGAGGCAGAGGCAGGAGACTCACTTAAGCCCAGGAGTTGGAGGTTGCTATGAGCTGTGATACCATGGCACTCTACTCAGGTGGATAGCTTGAGCCTCTGTCTCAAAAAAAAAGAAGAAGAAGAAGAGGCACACCTACAAGGGATTACTAAGAATAGTAGCTAGCATTTATTGAGCCATAACATACAGGATCTATGCTACATACATCAACAATACAAGACAGATACAATAATGACCCCCACCTCAAGGAATGGCCAATTAAGATATTAACAATAAGTCATTTGTCTAAGGACTTATGTCTGGGCAGTGTCCGGCTCCAGAATAAAATAAAAGCTGAAGTGACTCCTGCATTCCAGTGCCTGAGGTAGGATCCAGGAGTCAGTGAGGGGGCTGAGAATATAAGAGAAAGTGAGAGATAAGATGCTCTCTCTCCCTCTCTCTCTTTTTTTTTTTAAAGATAGGGTCTTTCTCAGGCTGAGATGGCATGATCATAGCTCACTGCAACCTCAAACTCTTGGGTTCCTCCTACCTCAAGCAATCCTCCTACCTCAGCCTCCCAAGTGGCAGGGACTACATGCCTGGCTAATTTTTAGTTTGTGTTTTATAGAGATGGGGTCTTGCTATGTTGTCCAAATGGGTATTAAATTTCTAGCCCCAAATGATCCTCATACCTCAACCTTACAGAGTCCTAGGATTACAGATATGAGCTACTGTATATACTCAAAGCACTCTTTCTAAGACAAATCAACTTCCAACTGACCCAGGCCCTTCCCAGACCATTCAAAACTTCTGCATCAAGCAAGGGGTACTCACTTAATGTAGGTCAGAACCTAGACCCACCAGCCTTTGCACATGCCACAAGACCTTCTATATGCTAGACAATCTAGAATCTAAAGGCTACCAGGACTGAGCTGAGGGGCTCGAGATGAGGGGCTCAGAAGCCACTCAGCTCACTTTGGGATCACAATGTCCAGAACCCATCTTCAACTGATCTTGTACCAACCCTGGGAGCTCTGTGGGGCCAGGCCTTGCCCCTCATTCCTAAATCTGGCAAATCACTTTCCAAATGCCAACCACAGGTATGTCTCAGCCCATGGGGACAATAGGTCTTGGAAGTAAGAGCACAGGTGGTTGTCAAGTCCAGCTCTGACAACTGTGAAGTCTTGGGCCAGCTCTAGCTCTGCCTGGACTTTGATGAGTACCCGAGGGTGCTCATCCAATTCATATGTGGTTAGGAGGAATCTATGAAAACCAATGGATCAGAGCCACCATAATGCCTGGTGCCCACAGGTGTTTAATTAATGCACTTGACCTTAGGACTCCTTCCTCTCCTTGCAGCAGATTGAGAATGGGTTGGGCACACCCCAGTCCTTAGTGCCTTGCCTTCCCTAGAAACAGATTCACAGGCCCTCTGAAGGTTGCAAATGTTACTACTAAACACAGCTCAGAACAGGAGACAACAAAACCCACATGAGAGGTGACAAAAGTTTCAGAATCTGTACAGATTCACTCATCAGCATCCTCCAGCTCAGAAGTGGCAACAGCCTTTCTTGGCAGACACTCACCACTCCAAGAGGGAGCTTCCCTCAACTCTCTGCCACCCAGATCCCTTCAAGCTACTGCTGGGGCTTCACTCACCCATAAACTACTTACTGAACACTTACCAATACCCTGGACATGAGATAACTCAAAGACAGTGGGAAAACTACCCAAGTGTCCACTGATATATGAATGGATAAATAGAACACAGGGTGTGTGTCTGTACAATGGAATAGTATTTAGCCTTGGAAAGGAGGGAAATTCTGACACACATTATTTCATGGATGAACTCTGATGGCATCATGCTAAGGAAATAAGCCCATCTCAAGAGGACAAATACTGCATGATTCTACTTATATAGGAAAACTAGAGTAGTCAAATCCATCCAGACAGCCAGTACAATAGATATTCCCAGGAACTAAGGAGTTCCCCTTCCCTTCCCTTCCCTACCCTTCCCTTCTCTTCCCTTCCCACCTTATCTTTTTATTGTTGTGGTGACAGGGTCACTATGTTGCCCAGGAAGGTCTTGAATTCCTGGCCTGAACCCAACTTCCCACCTCAGTCCCCCAAATGGGATTACACACATGAGTCGCCTAGCCTGGGAGATAGTGTTTCATGGGAATAGAGTTTAAGTTGGGGAAATGAAAATGTTCTAGAAATCACCATAGCACAACAATGTGAATGTACTTAATGCCCTGAACTATATACTTGAACTTGATTCAAGTGATAAATTTATGTTATGTATATTTTACTGCTTTGTGTGTGTGTATGTGTGTGTGTGTGACAGAGTTTCACTCCCTTGCCGTGGCTAAAGTGCAGTGATGTCATCAGAGCTCCCAGCAACCTCAAACCCCTGGGCTCAAATGATCCTTCTACCTCAGCCTCCCAAGTTGCTGGGACTACAGATACCCACCACTCCTGTTAATTTTTCTACTTTTTGTGGAGGCAGGGGTCTTGCTCTTGCTCAAGCTTATCTCAAACTCCTGAGCACAAGCAGTCTTCCCTCCTTAGCCTTCTAGAGTGCTAGGATTACAGATGTGAGCCACCATGCCCAGCCTTACCACCATTTTAAAAATTCAAAAGAGAGAGGTGGACAAATGGAGCCTCTCCGAGAGATCTCCCCAGCTAGTCACAAAGCCACGTTGTAAGAGACCTGGATTGTGCAGGCACCAGCAGGTGTCTCAAACTGGGCTTCCCCAGCAGAGAAGGTGAAAAGCTCTCTGGAGGCACATGGCGTGGGGGTGGGAGCCCTGCCGCCCGGGCACCACTATCTCAGTCTGTGCCCTGACCCTCACTGGGAAGTCCCTTCAAATACAGCCGGCAGCCTTGTGGGTCTCAAACTCCCTGTGCTTGCAACCAGCTATCAGTGGCTCTGTTGGCATTCACTCCCTCCATTAAGTGAGTTTTGACCATAACAGAAATGAATGTCATGGATACCACACTCCCCAGATGACCCTCTGCTGCGACGGGACCTGAATTTCCACCCCGGCTATAGGACCTGTTCCTTGTCATTAGGCTCTCCTCTTTTTCCCTGCCTTCCTTCTGGAACTCTCAAATCCAACTTGACCTTTCACCTGTTTGCAGGGCCCAAAATAGGGAGGACCAGAATGCCCCTGTCTACTACCCCAGGCCAGTCACAGGCCCTCTGCAAGTGGGCGCTAGATGGAGGGAACTCTGATATGCCCTAAAGCACTGGGGCTGAGATATGCAAAGCTGAAGAGAGATACTGCAGGTGTTTCAAAACAAAGTTACCGGTAAACTTGATTCAGGATGAACGTACCTACAGAAGGAATGTGCCCCTCAGGAGTGGCTGGAGGCGGGAATCAGCCTGGGAGTCACAGGAAAAGCAGTCATTTCTTTCTTTCTTTCTTTCTTTTTTGAGGTAGAGTCTCAAACTGTCGCCCTCAGTAGAGTGCTGTGATGTCACAGCTCACAACAATCTGAAACTCTTGGGCTTAAGGGATTCTCTTGCCTCAGCTTCCCAAGTAACTGGGACTACAGCCATATCACCCAGCTACTTTTTGTTTGTAGTCATTGTTGTTTGGCAGCCCCGGGCTGGATTCAAACCTGCCAGCTCTGGTGTACGTGGCTGACGCCCTAGCTACTGAGCTACAGGTGCCAAGCCCATTTATTTCTTTACTTAATAAATAGTTACTCATTCTGTGCCAGGCACTAGTCTAGGTACAAAGATACAGAGTGGATAAAACAGACAGGCCTCTGCTCTTGTATGGCTTATATTCTAGGAAGAATGTCAGATAATAAACAATATAACTGGCTCGGTGCCTATAGCTCAACCGGCTAAGGCGCCAGCCACATACACCTAAGGTGGCGGGTTCAAATCCCCAGCCCGGACCCGCCAAACAACAATGACGGCTGCAACCAAAAAATAGCTAGGCGTTGTGGCATGCGCCTGTGGTCCCAGCTACTTGGGAGGCAGAGGCAGGAGACTCGCTTGAGCCCAGGAGTTGGAGGTTGCTGTGAGCTGTAATGCCACGGCACTCTGCCCAGGGGGACAACTTGAGGCTCTGTCTCAAAAAAAAAAAAAAAAAAAAAACAATATAACTAAGTAAAATAAGTTGGACCTTGCATGGTGTTAAGTGAGATGGAGGAAATAAAGTTATCCAGGGAAATAGAGAATTCCAGGTTTGGGAAGGGGAAATCACAATTTTTGAAAGGCTACCTGTGAGGGAGGTTAAGGTGGGAGGATCACTTAGGACCAGGAATTCAAGCCTGTAGCGAGCCATGATCAGGTCTATAAATAGCTACTGTATTCCAGCCTGGGCAACATAACAAGACCCCCTCTCCCCCACCCCCCCCAAAAAAAGGAAAGGAAAGAAGGTTAGCTATGAAGTGAGCCAAAACTTGAAGGTAAGAGAATTTGCCATTTGGATGCCCGGGGAAGAGTGTCCTAGGCAGAGGAAACAGCAGGTCCCAAAGTCCTGGGGTAAGAGGATACCTGGAGCCGTGGGGGAACAGTGAAGGGGGGAGCACTAGACGGGAGCTTGCCAAGTGGGAAGAAGAAGGGAGGTCAGAAAGGAAGCAGGTCTGGGAAGGCCTTGCCCATCACCACAAAGACCTGGTAGGATGTAGAGGGGATTCCACCAATGGATTTTGAGCCCCCCATGTCACCCTCCAGAGCAGGACGGATGTAGCCGACTGCCTGGGGCTGATACCTTTGAATAGGGAAGTATTCATCTGGTCACACTTAGGCTTCCCAAGGACATGTCTAGAGAGAAAACGTTAGCAGCCTGGGTATTGGTCTGTGATAATTCTACTATGCACTGTAACTCCACATATTATCTAACCTGTAATACAAACAGATCTGACATAAAACAATATAAATAGCCATATCTCAGAGCCTGGATAATGCAATTCCAGTCCCAGGAGTTGAGGTGGCCCTGGGCAGGGGCAGTGGTCCAGGTCTGAACTTGCCAGGCCCCTGGACTAGACCTCAAAGCCATAGCTTTGCCACTTGGTGAGGCCCTTGGCAGCCAGTTAGCTGTCCTTCTGTCCTTCCTTTGGTGCTATTCTGACTTTACCATTCACCTTTTGACCCAAAACCTGTACCTCTCTCCCTCAACTTACTCAACTGTAAACCAGACATGCTATTTACAACCTCCAAAAGTGGCTGTGGAACCAAATGAGATAGACCACTTAACCACCAGCAAGGCTCAGCATTTCCCAGCTCACCCTTCCTTGCCTGGCAGACCCTCCTCCTGTCTTTTTTGGGCCACTTGCCAGCCTCTCAGCACTTGTCCTACACCCATCCACCAAACAGTCACCCGAGGTAGGTAGAAACTATTCTAAACACAGGTCTGCTCACATCCCTCCCTGAGTGAAATGGAGCTCCTTCCCATGTATCCAAGGCCCTGTTGCTCTCCACCACTGACCTACAAACAAGAGGATCCATCCCCTCCCCGGGGCCACGTGTGCTCTTGCCTTTGTATATCTTCCTCTGGTTAGAATCCTCACGCCCCACCCCCCCACCCACCCCCAGTCCTAATGGACTAACTACCTTGCGTCCTCCAAGTTCTAGGCTCAAATTCCTCCTCCTCTCAAAGGCTTCCCAGGTGCCACCTGCCTGATGAACTCTCTCGTGTCTGCCCACGGCAGCGAATGCTTTCCCCTCCCCAGCATCTCTGGCAATACAGTTGTCGCTCCCCTTATCCGAGGTTTTGTGTTCCATGGTCTCAATTTTATCTGTGGTCAACTGCAGTTTGAAAATATTAAGTGGAATATTCAAAAAATAAGCAATTTATAAGTCTTTAATTGAATGCCATTTCTGAGTAGTAAGCTATCCTGCTCCATTTCACCCCAGACAAGTGAATCCAGTGGGTCCCCGCGGTCTAGAGGCCCTGTGGTAATCAGACCAACTGTTGTGGTATTGCAGTGCTTGTGTTCAAGGAACCCTTATTTCACTTACTAATAGCCTCAAAGCAAAGAATAGGATGCGGGCAATTTGAACATGACCAAGAGAAGTCATGAAGTGCCTTCCTGTAGGTAAAAAGGTAAAATTTCTCTATTTAAGACCAGGTGCTGTGTCTTGCATCACTTTGGGAGGCTGAGGCAGGAGGATCACTTAAAGCCAAGAGTTTGAGACCAGCCTGAGCAACAGAGACCCTGTTTCTATTTATTTAAAAAAAATTTTTAGGGCCGGGCACAGTGGCTCACACCTGTAATCACAATATTCTGGGAGACTGAGGTGGGTGGATTGTCCAAGCTCGCAGATTCAAGACTAGTCTGAGCCAGAGCGAGACTCCGCCCCCACTCCCGACATTGTGGCGGGCACCTGTAGTCCC